>NC_056448.1:16660194-16960194 GCF_018296145.1 Oncorhynchus tshawytscha | reverse complement strand
GGGAGGTGGGAATTTACCAGTTGTGAAGTCGTAAATACAAGTTGGATGCATTCATGTGCTTTGAACTTGTTGACAAACACTGATTGGCTAATGACCAACAAGCTGCATGAACCATAAACTAAAAGTACAGCTATAATGCTTGTAAAGAAATGATAGTGTTCAAAAACCCTATTAATAGATTGCTTTTTAGAAATGTTTTGTTATTGCATTTATCTGCCAAAAATGCTGTTAACGAGGTCATTTCTTTAGTAGTTCAAATCAAATCAAATCAAATTTATTTATATAGCCCTTCGTACATCAGCTGATATCGCAAAGTGCTGTACAGAAACCCAGCCTAAAACCCCAAACAGCAAGCAATGCAGGTGTAGAAGCACGGTGGCTAGGAAAAACTCCGTAGAAAGGCCAAAACCTAGGAAGAAACCTAGAGAGGAACCAGGCTATGTGGGGTGGCCAGTCCTCTTCTGGCTGTGCTGGGTGGAGATTATAACAGAACATGGCCAAGATGTTCAAATGTTCATAAATGACCAGCATGGTCGTATAATAATAAGGCAGAACAGTTGAAACTGGAGCAGCAGCACGGTCTGGTGGACTGGGGACAGCAAGGAGTCATCATGTCAGGTAGTCCTGGGGCATGGTCCTAGGGCTCAGGTCCTCCGAGAGAGAGAAAGAAAGAGAGAATTAGAGAGAGCATATGTGGGGTGCCCAGTCCTCTTCTGGCTATGCCGGGTGGAGATTATAACAGAACATGGCCAAGATGTTCAAATGTTCATAAATGACCAGCATGGTCGAATAATAATAAGGCAGAACAGTTGAAACTGGAGCAGCAGCACGGCCAGGTGGACTGGGGACAGCAAGGAGTCATCATGTCAGGTAGTCCTGGGGCATGGTCCTAGGGCTCAGGTCCTCCTCCGAGAGAGAGAGAAAGAGAGAATTAGAGAACGCACACTTAGATTCACACAGGACACTGAATAGGACAGGAGAGGTACTCCAGATATAACAAACTGACCCTAGCCCCCCGACACATTAACTACTGCAGCATAAATACTATATAATATACTACACTATACAATATACAACTACTATACAATATAGTAGTTGTTGTCAGAAGTCAGCATGTGGGAGCTCAGGATAATAGACAAGTTTCCCACTAGTGATTACCAGTTGAAGGGGTGTTAAAGTGGATTTTTCCCAGACATGTGTGGTAAATTCTCACTTCCCACTTGGTTACAAACGCAGCACAAGTCAGACAAAGAGTAGTTAAAGGCCCAATGCAGCCGTTTTATATCAATAGCAATTCATTTCAGGGTAACAATTAAGTACCTTACTGTAATAGATTTTCATTAGAACTCTCTGTTATTAGTCTATTAACTAATTTACTGCATAACCATGTCAGAAACTCGCACCTATTGCAAACCTGCTAATTAGAAGAAGGACCTGTGTAGATTGTATTTTCAACTAGCCACTATCAGGAAATAATGTTGACTGCACTGGTTCTTTAAAGAAGAGGAATCAACAAGTACGCCTGTATAAGTCTATACCGATCATCAGCACAGTGGTCCAGACACTGAACACATAGATAGAAAGGGAGGGGGAAAAGAGAGAACATGAAGGGAGAGGGAGGACTGGTTCAAAATTGTTAATGATCTAAGGTACTGCTGAACTACTATTCCAGCCATTTCAACTATGTGATAGAGTCCAAACAGAAATGTCTTTCATTGAGTACAACAGCAGTCTGGATTAAAGATCGAGACCATAAGCTACTCCAACCGTACCTGCTTATGTAATACTTATGGAATTCCTCTTAGAAAATCCCTGGATGTTTATATCCGGGAACTGAACAGCTCAACACTCAGTAAATTTCTTGGGGGCCAGTATTTGTGTAACAATGATCTAATCCAAGGTTATTAAAACTACAGACGGAACCTGTAAAATGTACTCTGTTTAAGGGTAGCAAATAAGTAGCTTGGAAGCCTGTGCCATGACGATGTCAGCGGTGATTCTGTAATAACACGCTATGATCGTGAGGCACGCAGTGTGGGAATGACCCAGTGTGTCGTCATGTGAGACGGAATGAAAACTGGAGATGGGGAGTCAGAGCCCAGGTGCCTACCTAGACAGCTTGGTGAGTTAGGGTGTAGGGGAGAGGACAGGTGTGAAGCTGTGGTCATGGGGGAGGGGGGGGGTGCTTCAGGCGGCTTCCACACTGTTACACTGATGAGAGGGGGGTGAAACAAGTAAAGATAGAGAATCAAAGAGAGAGCGATAGACTGATTAAATAGAAACTGAATTAAAGGATAAATCTGAAAATACAGGAGGGTGGAGAGACATGACATGGAAAAGAGGAGAAACTGATTGAGGGATAAATAGGCCGTCATTGTAAATAAGAATTTGTTCTGACTTGCCTAGTTTAAAAAAATAATAATAAATGAGAAGGAAAAGAATGTGGCAAGGTAGCTATAGACAGAAGACTATTCCAGCTCATTAGGTCCATACAGAAGTTTGTCAGTAATGGTGAGAACATCACACCCATTCTACTACAAAGAAATATGTAAATTAATCTGTGTAACAGAAAACATCCCTGCCTCCCAGGCAAACAAACATCACACCATCATCCTTAGTCAACATTCCATCACCAGTCCCCTAACTAGACTGCCCACATAGTTAACAAAGGAATCACATGACTGAAATATTACCACAAATGATTAGATGTAAACTTCATAGTTGGCATACCCCCAAAAATAAAATGAAGTTATAAAGAATATTATTTTACAGCTAAAGAAGTCATATATAGGTCTAAAGTCCAATATTACTATGAAAACACTTCCTCATGATTCTTAGTCCTTTACCGCATGTAATAGCAGACCACAAACCAATTCACACTCCAAATATAGAAAACCTTTAATATCCTTTATTTATTCTCTTGGTCATATTACATAGTTTATTGAAATAAAATCTAAATCAAACCCATATAACCATATTTGTGTTTCCCACTTCTCAAATTTCTCAGTCAAAACCAAGAGACAGACCGATACAGACTGAGAAACTCATAGATACATCCATAGACACATTCCACTCTCACATTAGGCAAAATGGTGTAAAATGACCTTGCAGCCTACAATGCTAGGGGAAGGCCGCCCTCGAGTGGACTAAAGCAGGAACTGCAAAGAGAGACATCACAGCTCATTCACCAATATCACCTTTCCTGTTAACGTCCCTCCCCACTTAATACTAAACGACTTGTCCCGGTACAATGCAGTAAAGTACAGCAGTGTAGTCGCCCACCCTAAACAATCTATTGTAGTAAACTGGTACACACTGGCTCAGGCTGCTCTACCAGTTTCCACAGGGTGGGGCCATTACATTACAGGGTGGGGCCATTACATTACAGGTTGATGGAGGGAGGAAACCGCTGCAAGATGGAAGCAATATGAGTATAAAGAGGGGAATTGAAGTCCACACAAGCACACACCCATCACTAGACAATAGACGGACAGAATAATACAAAGCAGAGAGTTTAGGGATGGGTGTGAGCATGTGCCTGTTTGTCAGGTGGGGCTTGTGGTCAGGTAGGGTTGTGGTCAGGTGGTGGGTGGGTTGTTAGTTGTTTTAACAGGTTCAACATGGTCATGTAGCGCTGAGGACCAGGCCAGGCTCAGACAACAATGGGGTCATAAGGGGTTGGATCACAGGGATGTGATTGACATGTTCATTGTCCAACGAGCTTGCTGACAAACGAGTCCAGCGCCTCATCATCTTTGATTCCCACAAACTGGTCGATGACGTCGCCTCCTCGCATGGCGATTACCGTGGGGACCGCCGATACCTGTAGAGAGAAGTAGAGGTCAGTAACCACAATGACATCAGTCAAAGGCACTGTTCCAGAACAAAATTCATCCTTCCTTCTAGTAATCCCTGATCTGATATGACTGGGTTGCTGTAAACTATGTAGTGGAGTCCCTTTTTTCACACCATTTTAGATCAGGAGTTACTTCAAGGAAGGGAGGAAAGAAGATCACATTTTCTAACTAACATTTGCAATATCAATCAATAATGTCAACAGCTTCCACTTACCCCATATTCAATGGCCAAGTCTGTGTGATCGTCTATGTCGACCTTTGCCATGGCAACTTTGCCTTTCTGTTTGGCAACAGCTTTCTCTAATCTTGGCCCCAGTATCTTGCAGGGACCACACCACCTTTAAAAAGAACAAACATGGGATGTCTGGATAGAACTAATAATACTGAAAGTATTCTTGAAATTTCAATCAAAAGTCGACAAAATATATACACTGCTCAAAAAAATAAAGGGAACACTAAAATAACACATCCTAGATCTGAATTAATGAAATATTCATATTAAATACTTTTTTCTTTACATAGTTGAATGTGCTGACAACAAAATCACACAAAAATGATCAATGGAAATCAAATTTAGCAACCCTTGCAGGTCTGGATTTGGAGTCACACTCAAAATTAAAGTGGAAAATCACACTACAGGCTGATCCAACTTTGATGTAATGTCCTTAAAACAAGTCAAAATGAGGCTCAGTAGTGTGTGTGGCCTCCACGTGCCTGTATGACCGCCCTACAACACCTGGGCATGCTCCTGATGAGGTGGCGGATGGTCTCCTGAGGGATCTCCTCCCAGACCTGGACTAAAGCATCCGCCAACTCCTGGGCAGTCTGTGGTGCAACGTGGCGTTGGTGGATGGAGCGAGGCATGATGTCCCAGATGTGCTCAATTGGATTCAAGTCTGGGGAACGGGCGGGCCAGTCCATAGCATCAATGCCTTCCTCTTGCAGGAACTGCTGACACACTCCAGCCACATGAGGTCTAGCATTGTCTTGCATTAGGAGGAACCCAGGGCCAACCGCACCAGCATATGGTTTCACAAGGGGTCTGAGGATCTCATCTTGGTACCTAATGGCAGTCAGGCTACCTCTGGCGAGCACATGGAGGGCTGTGCGGCCCCCCAAAGAAATGCCAACCCACACCATGACTGACCTACCGCCAAACCAGTCATGCTGGAGGATGTTGCAGGCAGCAGAACGTTCTCCACGGCATCTCCAGACTCTGTCACGTCTGTCACATGTGCTCAGTGTGAATCTGCCTTCATCTGTGAAGAGCACAGGGCGCCAGTGGCGAATTTGCCAATCTTGGTGTTCTCTGGCAAAAGCCAAACGTCCTGCACGGTGTTGGGCTGTAAGCACAACCCCCACCTGTGGACGTCGGGCCCTCATACCACCCTCATGGAGTCTGTTTCTGACCGTTTGAGCAGACACATGCACATTTGTGGCCTGCTGGAGGTCATTTTGCAGGCAGTGCTCCTCCTGCTGGCAGTGCTCCTCCTGCTCCTCATTGCACAAAGGCGGAGGTAGCGGTCCTGCTGCTGGGTTGTTGCCCTCCTACGGCCTCCTCCACGACTCCTGATGCACTGGCCTGTTTCCTGGTATCGCCTCCATGCTCTGGACACTACGCTGACAGACACAGCAAACCTTCTTGCCACAGCTCACATTGATGTGCCATCCTGGATGAGCTGCACTACCTGAGCCACTTGTGTGGGTTGTAGACTCCGTCTCATGCTACCACTAGAGTGAAAGCACCGCCAGCATTCAAAAGTGACCAAAACATCAGCCAGGAAGCATAGGAACTGAGAAGCTGTCTGCGGTCACCACCTGCAGAACCACTCCTTTTTTAGGAGTGTCTTGCTAATTGCCTATAATTTCCACCTGTTGTCTATTCCATTTGCACAACAGCATGTGAAATTTATTGTCAATCAGTGTTGCTTCCTAAGTGGACAGTTTGATTGCACAGAAGTGTGATTGACTTGGAGTTACATTGTGTGGTTTAAGTGTTCCCTTGATTTTTTTGAGCAGTGTATATCTGTGAGTACAGAATAGAACCTGACAATAACATTAAATAGCAAGACAATGCATAGCAAGACAATGTCAACAAGTTGGCAAAAACAGACCAGGTCATCACTGACCACCATGCATATCAAGGTCATGTGTACTGTATATACAGTGCCTTGCAAAAGTATACACCCCCTTGGCATTTTCTGTATTTTGTTGCATTGAAAACTGTCATTTAAATAGATTTTTATTTGGATTTAATGTAATGGACATACAAAATAGTCCAAATTTGTGAAGTTAATTTTAAAAATGACTTGTTTCAAAAAATTCTAAAAAAGAAAAAAACTGAAAAGGTGGTGCGTGCATACAGTTGAAGTCGGAAGTTTACATACACCTTAGCCAAATACATTTAAGGTCAGTTAGGATCACCACTTTATTTTAAGAATGTGAAAATTATAGGAGAGAATTATTTATTTCAGCTTTTATTTATTTCTTTCATCACATTCCAATTAGCATTGCCTTTAAATTGTTTAACTTGGGTCAAACGTTTTGGGTAGCCTTCCACAAGCCTCCCACAATAATTTGGGTGAATTTTGTCCCATTCCTCCTGACAGAGCTGTTGTACCTGAGTCAGGTTTGTCGGCCTCCTCGTTCGCACACACTTTTTCAGTTCTGCCCACAAATTTTCTATAGGATTGAGGTCAGGGCTTTGTGATGGCCACTCCAATACCTTGATGTTGTTGTCCTTAAGCCATTTTGCCACAACTTTGGATGCTTGAGGTCATTGTCCATTTGGAAGACCTATTTGTGACCAAGCTTTAACTTCCTGACTAATGTCTTGAGATGTTGCTTCAATATATCCACATAATTTTCCCTCATCATGATGCCATGTATTTTGTGAAGTGCACAAGTCCCTCCTGCAGCAAAGCACCCCCACAACATGATGCTGCCACCCCCGTGCTTCACGGTTGGGATGGTGTTCTTCGGCTTGCAAGCCTCCCCCTTTCCTCCAAACATAATGATGGTCATTCCGGCCACAGTTCTGCTTCTGTTTCATCAGACCAGAGGACATTTCTCCAAAAAGTACGATCTTCACCCCCATGTTCAATTGCAAACAGTAGTCTGGCTTTTTTATGGCGGTTTTGGAGCAGTGGCTTCTTCCTTGCTGAGAGGCTTTTCAGGTTATGTTGATATAGGACTTGTTTTACTGTGGATATAGATACTTTTGTACCTGTATCCTCCAGCATCTTCACAAGATCCTTTGCTGTTCTGGGATTGATTAGGATTTTTTACACCAAAGTACGTTCATCTCTAGGAGACAGAATGCGTCTCCTTCCTGAGCGGTATGACAGCTGCGTGGTCCCATGGTATTTATACTTGCGTACTATTGTTTGTACATATGAACGTGGTACCTTCAGGCATTTGGAAATTGCTTCCAAGGATGAAGCAGACTTGTGGAGGTCTAGAATTGTTTTTCCGAGGTCTTGGCTGATTTCTTTTGATTTTCCAAAGATGTCAAGCAAAGAGGCACTGCATTTGAAGGTAGGCCTTGAAATACATCCACAGGTACACCTCCAATTGACCCAAATGATGTCAATTAGCTTATCAGAAGCTTCTAAAGCCATTACATAATTTTCTGGAATTTTCCAAGCGGTTTAAAGGCACAGTCAACTTAGTATATGTAAACTTCTGACCTACTGGAATTGTGATACAGTGAATTATAAGTGAAATAATCTGTCTGTAAACAATTGTTGGAAAAATTACTTGTGTCATGCACAAAGTAGATGTGCTAACAGACTTGCCAAAACTATAGTTTCTTAACAAGAAATTTGTGGAGTGGTTGAAAAACGAGTTTGAATGACTCCAACCTAAGTGTATGTAAACTTCTGACTTCAACTGTATGTATTCAGCCCCTTTGCTATGAAGCCACTAATTAAGATCTGGTGCAACCAATTACCTTCAGAAGTCATATAATTAGTTAAATAAAGTCCACCTGTGTGCAATCTAAGTGTCACATGATCTATCACATGATTTCAGTATATATACACCTGTTCTGAAAGGCACCAGAGTCTGCAACACCACCAAGCAAGTGGCACCATGAAGACCAAGGAGCTCTCCAAACAGGTCAGGGACAAAGTTGTTGAGAAGTACAGATCAGGGTTGGGTGAAAAAAAATATCAGACACTTCCCACAGAGCACCATTAAATCCATTATTAAAAAATGGAAAGAATATGGCACCACAACAAACCTGCCAAGAGGGCCGCCCATCAAAACTCAGAGACCAGGCAAGGAGGGCATTAACAAGAGGCAACAAAGAGGCCTAAGATAACCCTGAAGGAGCTGCAAAGCTCCACAGCAGAGATTGGAGTCTGTCCATAGGACCACTTTAAGCCATCCACTCCACAGAGCTGGGCTTTACAGAAGAGTGGCCAGAGAAAAGCCATTGCTTAAGAAAAAAAATAAGCAAACACATTGTGTTCACCATAAAGCATGTGGGAGACTCCCCAAACATCTATGGAAGGTACTCTGGTTAGATGAGATCAAAATGTAGCTTTTTGGCCACCAAGGAAAACACTATGTCTGGCACAAACCCAACACCTCATCACCCCGAGAACATCATCCCCACAGTGACACGTGGTGGCAGCATCATCCTGTGGGTATGTTGTTCCGTCTGCAGGGACTGAGGAACTGGTCAGAATTGAAGGAATGATAGATGGCGCTAAATACAGGGAAATTCTTGAGGGAAACCTGTTTGTCTTCCAGAGATTTGAGACGGGTGGAGGTTCACCTTCCAGCAGGACAATGACCCTAAGCATAATGCTAAAGCAACACTTGTGGTTTAAGGGAAAACATTTAAATGTCTTGGAATGGCCAAGTTAAAGCCCAGACCTCAATCCAATGGAGAATCTGTGGTATGACTTAAAGATTGCTGTACACCAGCAGCACCCATCCAACTTGAAGGAGCCGGAGCAGTTTTGCCTTGAAGAATGAGCAAAAATCCCAGCGGGCTAGATGTGCCAAGCTTATAGTGACATACCCCAAGAGACTTGCAGTTGTAATTGCTGCAAAAGGTGGCTCTACGAAGTATTGACTTTTGGGGGGGTGAATAGCTATGCACGCTCAAGTTCTGTCTTTTTTGTCTTATTTCACAAAAAAATATTTTGCATCTTCGAAGTGGTAGGCATGTTGTGTAAATCAAATGATACAAACCCCCAACATCTATTTCAATTCCAGGTTGTAAGGCAACAAAATAGGAAAAATGCCAAGAGGGATGAATACTTTTGCAAGCCACTGTGTGTGTGTATGTATATATTCAGGCTGTGTAATTTTCTAGAGCAGGGGTGTCAAACTCATTCCATGGAAGGCCTAGTGCGTGCTGGGTTTTGGTTTCTCCTTTCAATTAAGACCTAGACAACCAGGTGTGGGGAGTTTCTTACTAAACAGTGACCTTCATTCATCAAGTCCATGGGAGGAGCAAAAAGTTTGACATGTTGTAGAAGAGCATGAACCCAATGTGGCTGTCCTGGCATTGCCTCTTGTTGTGTAACCTCAAATGATCAACACCATCAGATGTCAAGTCATGCAGCCAGACACACCGTATAGGTAGGTGTCATCATCACACATGATATGCACTAGGTCACAACTTTCACTGTTATGCTCTAGTCTTACAATAGGAAAGCTGTTGAGCATATGTCAAAATCAATATAATTGATAAATAGATTCATGTGTTGGGTGCATTGTTGAAAAAGCTATGGTCAGGTTTACAAGCATGGTTGTAAACCATCATTTGATACCTGCTATAAAAGTTGTTTCCTGCTGTCATCTCGGTAGTCTAATTTCAACAGGCAGACATAGATGCTTCTCCATGTATTGTCTCTTAGGGGCTTTGCTTTCTGATTAGAGGGTAGTTTGTAAATGCTGTAAGTGGAACCTAATATCCCCTCTGGGGGTCCATGAAACATTCATGAATTAATCTATTAGCTACTCACTGGGCATGGAAGTCAATAAGCACAGGCAGCTCACTGTTGATGACTCTCTCTGTGAAGTCCTCATGGTCCTGCACATTGAAGGAGACCTCTCTGCGGGAAGTGTGGGGCAGGGAGCGGGGCAGAGTGTGTTTGGGGGAAAGGAAGGATAGAGGGGTAGTGGAGGAACACAGGGAGGTAGAAAAGGAGGAGGTGGAGGCCGGGAGACAGCGAAGGTCTTTTACTGAGAGGGTCCAAATTCTACGGACTAGCAGCCGGTGAGCCATCTGAAAGGAGACATAAATGGGGGAAGAGAACAGAAGACTGATAAATAAATGTAATTTCATGGCACCATAATCAAAACAGGGCCACTACTCAGGCAGCGCTACTATGGTTGGACAGTGACATCAGGGGGAGGAAGGACACCTATGCAAGACATTCTTGTTTACCACCATACAGTAACATGTAGGTGTGTGAGAGATGGCTGGCTAAGTGGCTATGAATATAGTTCCCTGATGTTCATATTAATGCAAACAGATTCCCTAGCTAGCTAACGTTAGCTAACTTCACGGACAACTGCTGATACGGCAATAAACCACCACAAAGAGTGTGAGTTATAATTCTAGTGGCTTGACCATCCAATAGAACGGCGTCGTGTTTCGCAACCACTGTGTGAGTATTTACGAAATGGGCTTAGATTTTTCTTCGAATAACCTCCGTGTGACTTTGCCCGTCTTCCTTCTCTCTTTCCACGCGCCTGTGTCCTCTCATTATAAAACGCCCACATCCACAAACCGGAGCCAAACTACTGCCATTACGTGCAGATGTCACCCAGAATATAATTGTAGTGACACAGACAAATAACACAAAACACTTACCGTTCTGTACCACTGTCGTCCTGTATGAAGTACTTCCGTTTACAGTTCAGATAAGAGGACGCACAGGTTATTTGTGGGTCTCGTGTTTAAATTTGAGCGAGCAGCGCCGCCACAAGTTAAAATTCAGAACTACAGTGGCGCCAGTGCATTTGAAGGGTTATGAAAGGTTCTCTGGCAAAACAATGGGTAGACCTCAAGATAGGAGTTCTCGAGATAGAGGTGAGGTGGATTTGCAAATCGTGGAGACCCCACCACACGGAATCTGACACAGAAGGAGATATTATCTACCTTATTGTCTACCTTTGTCAATTAATCATACACCGCAAAATATTGCGGATACCCATACAAAATTACCGTAAGGAGCTGCTTTCTATCTTGAAGATTGAAAGAGAATGGGCATACCTAGTCAGTTGCACAACGGAATGCATTCCGCATTTAACGCCTCTGAATCACAGAGGTACTGGCGGCTGCCTTAGTCGACGTCTACGTCATCAGTGCCCTGGGAGCAGTTGTTGGGGGTTAACTGCCTTGCTCAAGGACAGAACGGTAGATTTTTTTTCACCTTGCCGGCTCGGGGATTCAAACCAGCGACCTTTCGGTTACTGCCCCAACGCTCTAAACCGCTATAGGCTATCTGCCTACAAAGTTCACTGCATTGAGCTCAGGCGTCTATAAATTCACCTAAGCGAAATTATCAATATGGGTAGCATGCTGGCCCTTTCTCTTCATATTGCCATTCATTCATAATTGATGGGGAGACTAAATTGATGTCTCGACCACCTTTCATGTCAGATGGTCACCGGATGAAAGGTAGAGAGATGTGGGTGTGTGAGGTGTAGAGGAGACTGAGACTAGATAAGGAGAGTGGAGAGAGTAGACAGCAGACAATGGATTCAGAAATGGGGGCAAGGCATTGCTGCTGCTGCTGATGATGACGATGATGTGGACAGGAGGACCAGACTGCTGCATTAACAATGAATGGATATTCAATCAAAGCCAGCTCATTCCTGAAGTTGAGAACTGAGAAGGCAGAGAGAATACACCTGACCCTGTGAGTGGCTTTCACTTATTCTTTGTAGACCTGTAGTACTTCTTACCATGACTTAGCTATTGTACATATAATCATTGCACTGCACTCAATGTTTTCTCTTTGACTGTCCTTTCCTCTCTGTGTTTATTATTCTGTCTTTTCACAGCAGTGCAGGCTGGTGGGAGGAGCTATCGGAGGACAGGCTCATTGTAATGGCTGGAATGGAATTAATAGAACGGAGTCAAACCTGTGGTTTCCATATGTTTGATACCGTCCCATTTATTCCATTCCAGCCATTACAACGAGCCTGTCCTCCTATAGCCCCTCCCACCAGCCTCTGTTTCATCACTGCTATATTATGTCTCTGTGATTTCATGGACAGTGACTGTTTTCTCTGGATGTCGTGCAGTACCATAGCTTTGATGACTTAACTCTGAATAACTCTGTGTCAGTGGAGGCTGCTGAGGGGAGGAATGGCTCATAATAATGGCTGGAACGGAGCAAATGGAAACCATGTGTTTGATGTATTTCAAACCATTCCACTAATTCCCCCCCAACCATTACCATGAGCCCGTCCTCCTCAATTAAGGTGCCACCAACCTCCTGTGCTCTGTGTTAATTCTGTACATTTGTATCCACTGTCTACATTTAGGAAAAGTCTAACAAGAGGTCTTCACAGACCATATCAACCAGAGGTGGTCATCTTACCAAGTGACATGTTTTACCCCATCCAATACCATTAAACACAGTCTTTCATCTACTGCCACCTGTAACAAGGTAGAATGTCCCAGCCGTCCCGACACTGGCAGTCTGAACGTGGGGACAGATCTGATGACTTCTGGAGGCACCTCAAAGAGGGGGAGGAGGAGAGAGGAGCAGATGTAATGCTCCAGAGGATGGGTGAAGAGATGAGACCCTCTATCACCCTCCGCCCCCCACCTTTGTTCCGGAGCATCGGACCATCGGGGCTGTCGGCCAGCCTACCACCCCACCGACGTCTCCGCTCCATATTCCGCAGATCCAGAGTGGTGCTGCCTGCGAATACACACGCCGGCAAGGTTTCAGGAACACACACCCTCCAAGATTTACTGTCAGGCACCCACATCAACACACTCCCACATCAACTGACTCCCAATGACGTAGTGTCAGAGAAGGACGTTCACATAAACACAGACTCAGAGACACAAACACAGCCCAAGAGACTCATGAGTGCACATGGGCTCACTGTATTAGAACCACCAACAGGACCTCTCACAGATACACTCTCATTCATAGTCAGTGCTGAAAGCAGACAGCAGGGCGGACAGCCTTTTTCTCAGCTTTCCCCACCCCTAAGGACCCATATCAAAGGCAGAGCAAGATGGGGCAGAGCAGTGTCTCCTCTTAAAATGAGAGATGATCTTGGGACTGGAGAGGGAGGAGTGAAAGAGAAGCAGAAGGTGAAGAGGAGGAGGCTGGACTGGAAAGGAGAGGACCAAGCCAATGACAGATATGTCCCGTCCTTCACCCCAGAGACAGAGGGAGATGGTGGACTGTGCCAGTGGTTACAAAGTCTGGGGATTAGAGATAGAGAGGAGGAGGCCATTTCCCCCAACAGAAGTAAACAGCAGCCAAGTGGGTTCAGAGAGAGGATGGCTGGACACAGAGAGGGGTATTCACATCCAGCAGCCAACCACAGGAGAGACAGACGCCCCCACTTCCTCCCGCCTATCTGTCAGTCTGGCTCCCTACTCCATGTACCCCTGCTGCTTCCCAAAAACTCCCCACCACCCTCGCCATGCACCTCCCCACACGCCCCCTTCCACCCCTTGCCTGTACCCCTCCTCCACCCTTTGCCCTTCAGGAGGAAGTGATATTGTCCAGAAAAGGAAAGGGGTCTCAACTCAAGAGGCCCATTTGTGTTTATGCGGTTTTCTGTCTTGTAACTTCGGCATATTCTGACTGACACTTAGCTTATGTAAGCTTATATAATGTATTTGCATATAGCGCATTACGCCTACACATCATTAACAAGTCTTATCCAGGTATAATGTATGTTGCTCTTGCCATTTATACTGTACATCCTTTACAAATAATCACATAGTAGTTTCTCTACGTGTAAATAGTCTCTAAGGATATGCTGCCCTGTCACATTTCAATTGCATTAAATTTAGCATGTATAGTTTGAAAGATACAGGGCATTGTTGTTTCTCAGGATTAACATCAACAAGTGAACCAACCTCAGCGTTTCAGTAATGGTGTGCTCTGCCTTGTCCGTCTATAGACCGTGTCCAGATATCCCCCGCAGAGAGCCCCCTCCTCTGATCAGAGAGGAGGCCCATGTTGTTTTTGAGGTGTCGGTTAGGGCCTGAACAGTGCTGTGCTCTGTGTGCAGCCTGTGGTGGGAGCTGCATGTCAGGGCCAGAACACCGGCGTCTCAGTCCTCCTCACTGCCCGCCTCGCACAGCCTGCCGTTTATGTGTTTATCCTCAAACGCAGCCCAAAATGTTTGCGAGTCAGGCTCTTTTTTTCCACCCGCGCCCCTCCCATTAGGTGCCAAACAAACATTGCACCGGAAATTGCAGGGATATCTGGGATTTTTAAGGGGTCCCAGCAGACAGGGGGCGAGGTCGAGAACAAGGATGCTTTCTGTGACATCTTAGAGGTGAGGTGGGGGGGGGTAGTTGGCCAAAAGAGAGGGTGTGACCAAGGCTGGGTGGCAGGGGGGTGGGCAGAGTCAGTAAGCTTCACTACGACTGATCAACAGGCACAGGTGACTCAGTTTCTGATGCCCTTTGACCTTATTACATTCCTTGAGCCCACAGTGCGTGCCACTCCTGACCTCGTTTGTCACCAAGCTGACCCGAGCGCTAGGCTAATGGTAACCATTGATGTAGATGTTATAAGGCCCTGTATCACATGTAGCAGCAACCTCTTTTTTGGACTGCTAACTGGTCGAGCTTGTTTCCTCTCATTCCTTCTCCTCCTTGCCCATTCACTCCACAGGACAGACAGGACAGTGGGCCCAGAACAACCATTGATGAGGCTGAGATTTTATGTCAACCCTAAACAAAGGAATAATGAATGAGAAAGTGTATGCTCTTTGTTCACAGGGTGCTATCTGGGTTTTGTCCAAGCCTCGTCCTCGCAAAACCCCAATGTCCTTTACTCATAATGGCCTGGTGACACATATAGTACATGGCACAGTAAAATGGCTGTTGTTAGCTTAAATTGTTCCCAACAGGGAAAGTACAGTAAATGGCCTTGTACTTATTTAAATTAAAGTGAAACAGAAACCAAACTCCAAGTCCACTTGTTCTCAGTCTCTTAATTTTCACTGTTTCTGCTCTGTCATCTGTGCTGCATACAGACTCAGAGCCTTTCTCTCTCTGTCCAGACGCAAGCTCTCTAATTTAGACCTCTGTCTGCTCTTTATTTCCCCTCTATACATCTTAAATTAGCATCAATTAGGAGATTGTTTGACTTCAAATGCATAGCTATTTGAAAAGAGCTTTGTTTGATTGAAATGAATGATTACTTGGTCTATGTTTCGTGTGAAGAGTGAAAGTGTACACAGACTGTTGATACATAGGAAAGCATATTTACACGTAGAGTGTAATACTAATGTGCGCATGTGTTTAAGAGTGAGTGTGAATATGTGCATGCACACATACTGTAGTGTAGTAAAGTGTACCTGCATAAGGATGTAAATGCATGGAGGGAGCTAAACCTGATAGTGTGTAGCAGTAGAGGCGTGTACACATGTAGGTGCATGAAGGTGTGTGTGTTTCTGCCCTCTCCGTCTCCTCCGTTCTGCTCTACTCTTCTACCAGTGTGGAAGTCAACAGAAGAGTTCCTGTTCTAGGTTTAAAAATAACTCTGGGACTTAAATTCCTCTCTCTCTCTTTCCTCCTTTCTCCCTCCCTCTCCCATAACCTCTCTCTCTTCACTTATTTTGGAACAGGCTGTGTTCTTTCTCTCACTCCCAGTCACCCTGCCCCTTCCCATGTGGCAGCATAGAGACACACACCAAATGCTGATGTGATTTGAGCAATCACAGGCCATTTACATACAGTTTTAGTGCACAAAAATATCTGTGTGTGTTTGTGTAACAGAATGCACCTCAACAGGTGTGGCAAGCAAGAGCTCCCTCCTGACTTTAACAAACACTCCACACCTGTCCCCCTTCTCTTCTGATCCTCCCCCTTCGCCTCGCATGTGTAAACCAGTGGAGGCTGCTGAGGGGAGGGCAGCTCATTTTAATGGCTGGAATGGAGCAAATGGAATGGCATATGGTTATGTGTTTGATACCATTCCACCAATTCCTCTCCAACAACTACCACAAGCCGGTCCTCCCCGATTGTTGTATTTTTGTATTTATTTAACCTTTATTTAACTAGGCAAGTCAGTTAAGAACAAATTCTTATTTACAATGAAGGCCTACCAAAAGGCAAAAGAACTCCTACGGGGTGGAGTCTGGGATTAAAAATACAAATATAAAATAAAAATATAGGACAAAACACACATCACAACAAGAAAGACAACGCTACATAAAGAGAGACCTAAGACAACATAGCAAGGCAGCGACACATGACAACACAGCATGGTAGCAGCACAACATGACAACAACATGGTCAATTAAGGTACCATCCACACACTGTCTATCCCTCTTACACACCCCATGCCTTCCCTCCAGCTGACCATCTCTTTTTTACCTTTCTCATGGAACCATATTGTTTTGTTGTTTTGGAATAAAAGTTGGTAATGGAGAAATTAGGTCTGAACTGCCAGTCATGAAATGGCAGACCTCGTCTTTCTTTTCAGTGATCTCACAGAACTATCCCCCCTTCTTTACTCTCTCTCTCTGTTCTCAGTCTCTCCCTCTTTTTTTATTTCCACCACAGAAGGTTTGTGGCACCTTAATTATGGAGGATGAGTTGAATGGTATCAAATACTTTAAACACGTGGTTTGATGCCGTCACCTCTCTGATTCAGAGGGGTTGGGTTAAATGCGGAACTGACTAAGTACCCCCTTTTCCCTTTCCATTCCATTCGCTCCGTTCCAGCCATTATTATAAGCCGTCCTCCCCTCAGCAGCCTCCACTGATTTCCACTGACTTGTTTATGAAAGTATAATGTTTGATCTCTTCCTCAGCTGCCAACGCCCACCTTTTTCCCGCTCCTTCCCCTCCCCCTTTACCTTCCCGCTTACCGCTGTGAATTCCATTTGATCATAAATGGGGAGGGATTTCCACTGAAGTAGTCAAAGATCTGAAAACAAACCAGTGTCACTTTAGCTATTACCAGTTGACGCTTGCTGTCAACAGAATGCAAAGGTCAGCAGAAAGGTCATTGAATATTTGCAATGTCTATGCGTGGATATCCATCTTAGAGAGAGAGAGAGAGAGAGAGAGAGAGAGAGAGAGAAGTGGTGTGTGTGTGTGTGTGAATTTTGAGTGTCTGTGCGTGTGTGTTTTCTGTTGGTGTTATATATTGGAAAGTGTATGTGTGTTTTGGGTGGGACCAGTTCAGACTACAGTGGAAAGGACACGTCCTTTGATGAGTCTTGGTAACCTAAGCTTTGAGGAAATATGAAAACAACAACACGGATGTGAGTGTGTCCATCTATTACTTAGCCCTTCATTTTCTCTCGCTGGTTGGGGATCTTCTTACCGTGACCAATTACATCACCTCATTACACAGTCAGGAAGAGACAGAGATGGATTGAGTGGGAAGAGGATAAAGGAGTGTGTGTATGTGTGTACAGTCTGCGTGTCTTCAGTAAAACAGTGTGTAATGTGGCACACTTTGTCGTTACAGTTCGTGTCAGTGTACAGTACCAGTTAAAAGTTTGGACACACCTACTCATTGAAGGGTTTTTCTTTATTTTTTGAAGACATAAACTATGTAATAACACATATGGATTCATGTAGTAACTAAAGAAGTGTTAAAGAAATCAAAATATATTTATATTCTTCAAAGTAGCCACCCCTTTTCTTGGTGACAGCTTTGCACACTCTTGGCATTCTCTCAACCAGCTTTATGAGGAATGCTTTTCCAACAGTCTTGAAAGAGTTCCCACATTTGCTGAGCACTTGTTGGCTGTTTTTCCTTCACTCTGCGGTACAACTGCTCCCAAACCATCTCAATTAGGTTGAGGTCAGATGATTGTGGAGGCCAGGTCATCTGATGCAACACTCCATCACTCTCCTTATTGGTCAAATAGCCCTTACACAGCCTGGAGATGTGTTTTGGGTCATTGTCCTGTTGAAAAACAAATGAGAGTACCACTAAGCGCAAACCAGATGGGCTGGCGTATTGCTGCAGAATGTTGTGGAAGCCATGCTGGTTAAGTGTGCCTTAAATTCTAAATAAATCACTGACAGTGTCACCAGCAAAGCACTCCCACACCATCACACGTCCTCCATGCTTCACAGTGGGAACCACACATGCAGAGATCATCCGTTCACCTACTCTGCGTCTCACAAACACACGGCGGTTGGAACCAAAAAAATCTAACATTTGGACTTCTCAGACCAAAGGACAGATTTCCACCGGGCTAATGTCCATTGCTTGTGTTTCTTGGCCTAAGCAAGTCTCTTCTATTAATTGGTGTGCTTTAGTAGCGGCTTCTTTGCAGCAATTCGATCATGAAGGCCTGATTCATGCAGTCTCCTCTGAACAGTTAATGCTGAGATGTGTATGTTACTTGTACTCTGTGAAACATTTATTTGGGTTGCAATCTGAGGTGCAGTTAACTCTAATGAACTTATCCATTACAGCATAGACAACTCGCAACTCTGGGTCTTCCTTTCCTGTGGCGGTCCTCATGAGAGACAGTTTCATCATAGCGCTTGATGGTTTTTGTGAATGCATTTGGAAAAACTTTCAAAGTTCTTGACATTTTCCAGATTGACTGAACTTCCTGTCTTCAAGTAATGATAGACTGTTGTTTCTCTTTGCTTATTTGAGCTGTTCTTGCCATAATATGGACATGGTCTGTTTACCACCCCTGCCTTGTCACAACACAACTGATTGGCTCAAACGCATTAAGAAAATAAATTCCATAAATTAACTTTTAACAAGGCACACCTGTTAATTTAAATGCATTCCAAATCAAATCAAATTTTATTTGTCACATACACATGGTTAGCAGATGTTAATGCGAGTGTAGCGAAATGCTCGTGCTTTTAGTTCCGACAATGCAGTAATAACGAACAAGTAATCTAACTAACAATTCCAAAAAACGACTGTCTTATACACAGTGTAAGGGGATAAAGAATATGTACATAAGGATATATGAATGAGTGATGGTACAGAGCAGCATAGGCAAGATACAGTAGATGATATCGAGTACAGTATATACATATGAGATGAGTATGTAAACCAAGTGGCATAGTTAAAGTGGCTAGTGATACATGTATTACATAAGGATGCAGTCGATGATATAGAGTACAGTATATACGTATGCATATGAGATGAATAATGTAGGGTAAGTAACATTATATAAGGTAGCATTGTTTAAAGTGGCTAGTGATATATTTACATCATTTCCCATCAATTCCCATTATTAAAGTGGCTGGAGTTGAGTCAGTGTCATTGACAGTGTGTTGGCAGCAGCCACTCAATGTTAGTGGTGGCTGTTTAACAGTCTGATGGCCTTGAGATAGAAGCTGTTTTTCAGTCTCTCGGTCCCAGCTTTGATGCACCTGTACTGACCTCGCCTTCTGGATGACAGCGGGGTGAACAGGCAGTGACTCGGGTGGTTGATGTCCTTGATGATCTTTATGGCCTTCCTGTAGCATCGGGTGGTGTAGGTGTCCTGGAGGGCAGGTAGTTTGCCCCCGGTGATGCGTTGTGCAGACCTCACTACCCTCTGGAGAGCCTTACGGTTGAGGGCGGTGCAGTTGCCATACCAGGCGGTGATACAGCCCGCCAGGATGCTCTCGATTGTGCATCTGTAGAAGTTTGTGAGTGCTTTTGGTGACAAGCCGAATTTCTTCAGCCTCCTGAGGTTGAAGAGGCGCTGCTGCGCCTTCTTCACGATGCTGTCTGTGTGAGTGGACCAATTCAGTTTGTCTGTGATGTGTATGCCGAGGAACTTAAAACTTGCTACCCTCTCCACTACTGTTCCATCGATGTGGATGGGGGGGTGTTCCCTCTGTAGGTGTGTCCAAACTTTTGACTGGTACTGTATGTTTGCATGATTGCTGTACAGTTTAACAGTGTGTCAGTGGATTGTGGTATGTGTGTCTACCTCTTAACACAGTATCAGTGTGTAACAGGGCACACTATGTGGTCAAAGTGTGTTCCAGCTCAGGTAAACCGAGAGCTTCCTGTGTCCGTGTCCATGGGAGCGAGCCCTGGATTAACCTGACTGTTCTCACCTCTGTTCCGCTCTGCTTTGGTCTGGACTCACCACCACTGAACCTTTAGCACACTCCCTCCTTCAATAGATGTCTGTGAGAGGAAGAGAGAGCGACGAATGAAGGTCACGTGGAGGGGCACCATGGGAACCTATGAGGAAGGTAAGATGGATGTTGATGACAAACAGGATATGGAAGGAGGAGAGAGTGATGGACTGAAAGGGGTTGTTATTGCTATCATTTTCACCATCACCTTTGTAGAGTTGTGCAATATTTTGGTATATCAGAGCTAATTCCACTGAAACGTCTACACGCCCATCTATATGTATACTTTATCCGTCTCGCTCTCCTCGTCAAGTATTTCTATAAAGAAGGGGACCAAATTCTTAACTGTTTTCTATGGCTGTTCTAGTATTATTGTAGCACACACTAGCCATCTGAGTATATTTATCTTGCCATTCACAAAACAGCAGCTGGACAGAGGTATGCGTGTAAAAACAACTTAAAAGCATCAATAATATTATTTTAATTCAAACATAAATAAATAAACACCAAACGCCAGGTCCTCTTTGGAATGTAGTAATTCCGATTTTTTATGAATGAACGCATTCATAGTTGGCCACGCCTCAAACCCCTCCTCCCCGTTTGGAATACCCTGGCCTCATGCCCGCCTCTTAATTGGCTAGACCGACTGTGGTAGGCGGAGCTACAACAAAAGCACGGGGGCAATATATAACGGAGCTGCAAAAAGGAATCGATTGAAATGTGCAGGTGTTGATATTCTATGAAGAACACTAAACATTCATTTTGGAATTACTGCGCCTTGTTTGACAGTTGTGGGGTTTTGTTCGTGGACTAAAGCAACAATTATCTTCTTGTGCCAGTAGTTATATTTTCTTAATTTTTTTATTCAATTGTCATTTGACAACATGAGGACGTTAATATTGCCTGTTCTATTTCAAATGACGACTATTGCCTTGGTAAGTGTATGAAATGTTTTTGTACTATTTTGGCCTCAGCCAAGCTTGTGTAAACATTGTAAATAGAAGTTCACGTTTGTGGTCGGTCTCCTGTTAGCACAGTGGCGGGTTGTCAACAGACTGCACCACCGACAAGCGTACGGGTCCTCTGTCTTCGGCGTAATAAGAAATACCTTTGGGTCTCTGAATATTGCGTTAATGTGAAGGCACTGTGAATTTGATGTTACAGTTGTGTAAATGCTGTCGTTTTACAGTGAACATTTATGGCCAGATGGGGACACCCCACTACTAAAATCTGTTTCCAGAAAAAAAGCAAGGCACTGTACTCTGTAATGAAAGTGATGTTGACCACAGTGTCTTCTATACACTAAGACAGAGACAGAAAGAAACAGTGTAGTTATCTGAATCTATTGCATGACATGACAGATGATGTTAACCTGACGCCAGTGCTCATGTTTTACATGGGTTCCAGAATATCATTGGAATATTGGACCATGACTGCCCTTTAAACCCCCAGTGGTACACAAGAACCCAATTAGGGCTCCCAAACCGAGATGAAAAGTGACACATTCAGGTCTGGAAATAGATGGAACCCGCTGTGCGGAAACAATTTAGGCCCCACCACTCAATCCCCCTGGCCCAGGATGGCATGGCAGCAGAGGGATACCTTGGATGGTCTTATCCTGTAGACAGGCAGACCCAAAACCTTTATCATCCTTTATCAGGGTTATGGGGGGCTGTGGTGTTGGGACTCAGGGAAGGGGTTGCATTGAATTTCTCTTCATCCTTGCCAAGAGGAAGGTGACTGCGACAGAGAGTGAGAAAGTGTCCCAGGAGGTTGGTGCTGCTGGGTATTTAGTGAATATTTAAGCCAACCACACTTTGAAGATCTTCTGTGCTCTGTGTAGCCTGACCACTTGAAACAAACAGTTTCTCATTCTATTAATGTTTAGGCTATGAACGGCCCTCATTGAAATCATTTTTTCAATCCTCTGTATTGCACCATTCCTTCCAACCTGCCCCCTGTAGGTGAGTGCTGGCTGCCCTGTGATGTGTGAGTGCCCGACTGGCCCCCCCTCCTGTCCCCCGGGGGTCAGCTCTGTACCTGACAGTTGTGGCTGCTGTAAGGTGTGTGCTGCCCAGCTCAACCAGAACTGCCACGACTCACACCCCTGTGACCACCACAAGGGGCTGGAGTGTAACTATGGCAATGACGTGGGCCACACTCATGGCATCTGCAGGGGTATGTAGAGAATACAAATGGGGTTGTCAGGGTTCATGAGGGTTGGGTTTAGTCTGGGGTTGTATGGATTCAATGAAAAGTGAATGTTGGTTGTCTTTGATATGGATCTGGGGTTTGAAACTGGTGCCATGTTTAGAAGAGAGATCATCTTCCTGAGCCACACTGCTGAGAGCAGGGGGCAGAATGTATTTATCTAGCTCTGTGTCTTGCTGCATGCGCACACACACATGGGTATTTGTATGTGCGTGGGGGAGGGGGGGTCTATATAAAGGAGGGTATTTGGGGGTGTTGTATGGAAGTCCCGCAGAGGGACTGACATTGTAAACAAGTCAAAATTCCTCTCTGGACTAAGAATAGAGGCTCCTTCATAAACTAGGGATAGAGTGTCTGCCTCCTCTACTGTCATTTCACTTCCTACTTCTCATACACAATTAGTTCTGGACCTTTCTTGTTGATGTGCCCATTCTCTCTCTATTCCTTTTGTCTCTGTTGTTGTCCCTCTCCTCCACTTTGTTCATTACCTCACTCAACTTTCAACAAGACTTTCAACAAGTCTTTGTGTTTGAAGCAATACAACCAAAGGCATGGCCATAGGCTAGTGATACCTCAGAGCCTTCTACATACAGACATTAAGTCTATCCTTTTTTAAAATCTGTCTCCCCTAACAGCGAAGCTCGAGGGTCGCCCCTGCGAATACAACGGACGGATCTACCAGAACGGGGAGAATTTCCAGGCTGGCTGCAAGCACCAGTGTACGTGCATTGACGGGGCGGTGGGCTGCGTGCCCCTGTGCCCCAGCCACATGCCCCTGGCTTCGCCATCCTGCCCTGCCCCGCGCCTGGTCAAGGTGCCTGGGCAGTGCTGTCTCAGTATCGACTGCCACAAGGGCTCACAACGGCACCCACTGCCTCCAGCCTACCCGCCTTTCCCCTTCATGCCCTACCCTGCCTACCCCTACAAACCATACCACTACAAACCCAAGGATACCATGGGAAATGAGCTGGTGGAGGTAGAGAAGAAGTGGGACAAGCTGCGCGGGCACAAGCACCTGGCGGGTAAGAGAGGGCACCGTGATGTTGTTTTATAGCGCCGTCTGTTTCCCCCCTGCAGTAAAACGCCATGTTTGTGTTTTAGCCCCCGACTCAAACAGACCCACTGTGCACTCCTAGCCTTTCCCCTGCATCTCCCTGTTTGTGTGCGTGTCAGTGTTTGAGTGCGCCATGTTTTCCACTACTTGTGCATCAGAGGCACACACACCACTCTCTCACAGCGTATACCTCTGTCGTCCAGCTTTTCCTTCTCTGTAATCACCCTCTATGCGTCAGTGTTGCCTGTTCTGTGAATGAGGCCAGTGTGCTTACATCTCTCTCTGCCTCTCCCTCTGGTCCTCTCTCCCCCACTCTCTCCTTATGTCCAGCATGGAGGCAGTTTGGAGGGCAGTGTGTAGTCCAGACCACGAGCTGGTCCCAATGCTCACGCAGCTGTGGGATGGCCGTGTCCTCTCGTGTCACCAATGACAACGCCCAGTGTAAGCTAGTGAAGGAGACGCGCCTGTGCAACATCCGGCCTTGCAGCTCCATGTCCATCCCCATCAAGGTAAAGTGTGTGTGTGTGCGTGTAAAGGGTCTAGAAACCATAAAGAGCAACTGAAGGCAAGAAACAACTTATCTTGTAGTAAACAGCCTATGTGGCATCGATATTAGTCAAACATTTACTCCCGGGGGGGGCTGTATTTTTTTTTTTACGTGAAAAAGGGGGCCCTGGAGTAAAAATGGTTGGGAACCCTTGGGCTAGAGGAGTGAGTGACTGTGTACTGTTTTTGGTAGAGTGAAAGTACAAACGCTTCCCACATTCTTACACACACGAGACACCCACATCAAAGCACTCCTCCATGACCCAAATCTCATTCTCAGTCGCATTTCCTAATGAGGAGAATTGAAACCGAGGCTAATTCAGGAAGTAGAGCCCACCTTTAAGGAAGGGATTGCAGCGGTCACCATTTTGGTGTGGCAACCATTTAATAGTCCCCCTGCCTTCATACATTGTAGGTACATGTATTTAGGTCAATGCCTATATCCCAGTCTAAACCTTAAGAGACTGTGTGGACAGGGGTGTGCCCACAAGGTCACATCAATACAACGATATTAATATGAAGTGCCCCTCCCTCTGGCAAGCTCCCCCAGTGTGTGTCTGAGCCCACTCTATTCACAGTACTGTTGCTTGTGGAACAAGTTCAACTGAACTGTGAATGGAAAAAGCATCATTATAAGACCTATAGACCAACAGTACAAGGCACTAAATAGTTGTGACAGTGGAATGTAGAGACTCATATCCTTGAGTTCTGTGGGAGCTAACATGTAGCCACATCCACCATGCTACCAGCCTCTCTCACTCTGCCCAGGTCTCTGTGAGGTGATAATAGGCCCTTGTGTGTATGACGCAACGTGCTCTCTATTCTCCCACTCCCTTGCTTTCTCGTTTCATGCAACACCCTTAAACGCTCTCCCCCACTACATCTCACCAGAGCAGTGATTCACTGATGAGTCTGGTTGTTAGGCACCTGTCTTAATATGTTCTCTCTGTGTTTTGAGAGTTGTTGGGGTGTTAATGTGACACCATGCTACCTCATAACTGTTGGTGTTGGATGCCCACCCACCCATACTATCACCATGCCCCTCTCTAGCCCTGGTCTTGTTGTTTTGAACTTTCCTTGTGCCAGCATAATAACTGCAGTTGTGGTTCACTGGGATTGTGACTAACCCAGGCTCTTTCTCTTCTCCACAGAAAGGGAGGAAGTGCTCCCGTACCCACAAGGCCCCAGAGCCCCTGCGTCTGTCCTATGCTGGCTGCCGCAGCACGCGTCTCTACCGGCCCAACTACTGCGGCGTATGTGTGGACGGCCGCTGCTGCTCGCCCCGACACACACGCACCGCCTCCGTGACCTTTGCCTGCCCTGATGGTGAGCGCTTCGACCACTCCGTCATGTTCGTGCAGTCCTGCAAGTGCAGTGATAAGTGCAGTCATCTGAACGAGGCTGCCCTCCCGCCCCAGCAGTGGCTCTACGGAGACACACACAAGTTCACCGACTAGCGTCCCCTTCAAATCCCTCACTCGCTCCCCATCACTTTACCCCCAAGCCAAGCCCCTGATAGAGAAGTAGTCCTAAGAGTATCTTTGAGTAGACACTAGCCAGATGCAAAGATCCCCCACCACCCTCCTGGAGCATGTTTTGGGAGGCCTGGGTGAAGGAATTTGATTGGTTGATCTGCATTCTGGACAGAGATGAGTGACTAGTGCCGGCCTTAGAGTAGACACCCGGTCCATTATGGTTCATCAACCGGAATCACCAAAGTGTGTAACTAGACAAACATGGATTTGCCCGGCCACCATTTTGTCACTCCCCATGCACTCCTGTACTCTGGGACTGAACCCGCACTGTGGGGACGATGGAGAAAGGTGGGACACACCCAATGCAGACTCCAACACAGCTGCTGCACACACCCAGTAGACTTGTGGACTTGGGATGGTAAGGTGTTACATTTCATGGTGACTGCCAGCATAGAGTAGGCCTGTCAATGGCAAGCAGGTCTGGTTTGAGTGGAAGGAGAATCAGACAAGCAACAAAACAGAATTACTTATCCAGTAGATTTCCAATATCTGCTATTTAGACACTAAGACAAAGTTTTTGTGGGACAGAAGATGGAGCCTCCACAGAATGCTCTGGAAGGGACATTTGTATTTGTAATATTTATTGTTGTGACAGATGACAGTGGTTGCCAATGAGAGAAGAGATGCTGCTATGTTTGGAGCGGCATTACCGGAGGACCCTGCGAGAGATGATAAAACAGCTGAGATCTGTCAGAGAGAGGGGAGTTCCAGGGAGTCTGGGACTTGACCCCTGGTCTCACCAGTGTTCACTAATCAAACAGCCACATTACCTGAGCAATAGTGGACGAAGACAACCCCCAATGAGAGATGTTATGGTTAGAGACTGACTGGTGCAGAACCTGTTGGCTGCGGCTTTGTCTGTGTGTGTGTTAAGTCATTACACAGTTGGACCAGTCTCCATTTCTTACTCAGCCCTGAAACAGTGAGACATTTAACATAGCGCCAGTGGAACAAGCCTCGGATTCTGGCATTGAGAAGTCATGTTGCTGATTTGAAGCAAATTACAATCCTGACTGAGGGGTAGAAAGAACCTCAGCCACCCTCTGGTTTGTTATAAAAATAAAAATGCCTGCATATGAAGTAAACATATAATTTGTAACTAGCGGGCGGGACCGTTTCAGACTCAATCTGGCCTGTAATCTAGCAACTGATCCACAATACTCCACAAAACTCTTACTCATGTTGCTTTATGTTTGTGGCGTATAAATCTGCTCTCTGCCATTGAAGGTTGACATGTCGACGATAACATCATGCTCATTAGACTGAAGCAGACATGAGGACACTACAAAGGGATCAGCACTACAGCGGTTGGAAATTTCCGCCTTTGCATGGACATGCGTCAGTCTGTTATAGCACCTCGAAGAGATTAGCATAACAGTTGTCTGAAGTTGGAGGTTAAGATTCTGTATTGGTGAGACATGGACCTCTTTAGAATTGCCAAATTCTCCCCTATTAGGACAGGTTGATAATTAATGCACCTGGTTCATGACTTTAGTCTGAGATATACCACTCAGATTTAAAGATGGAATTCGCATGCTTTTCCCTCTGACTATGAAAAGTATTAGAGGATTCAAGTATTGAAGCCCATATTACATTGTAGTCCATGAGATTTTTAACCTGCCTTGTATAAGTGTTGATTTGTATTTTTCTATGATTCAACTTTTTGTACAACTTCTAGGTTGGGACAGGCTTTCATAGTTGCCGCACACAGCCTGTTAGGTGATTGACTTTGTAAAATAAAAATGGACGTTATCTGATTGATGGCCGTGTCTAACCACTCTTACCTATGTAGACTGTGATTTTAGAAGTCTTTGGTTTTATAACTGGACACTAGAGCAGCCATAAATGCATCCTTGTTTGAGTTTGCCACACACATGCCAATCCATTTGAGTTAACATAGTGCCTTGCGAAAGGATTCGGCCCCCTTGAACATTTCAGGCTTCAAACATAAAGATATAAAACTATTTTTTTGTGAAGAATCAACAACAAGTGGGACACAATCATGAAGTGAACCATTTATTGGATATTTCAAACTTTTTTAACAAATCAAAAACTGAAAAAATTGGGCGTGCAAAATTATTCAGCCCCTTTACTTTCAGTGCAGCAAACTCTCTCCAGAAGTTCAGTGAGGATCTCTGAATGATCCAATGTTGACCTAAATGACTAATGATGATAAATACAATCCACCTGTGTGTAATCAAGTCTCCGTATAAATGCACCTGCACTGTGATGGTCTCAGAGGTCCGTTAAAAGCGCAGAGAGCATCATGAAGAACAAGGAACACACCAGGCAGGTCCGAGATACTGTTGTGAAGAAGTTTAAAGCCGGATTTGGATACAAAAAGATTTCCCAAGCTTTAAACATCCCAAGGAGCACTGTGCAAGCAATAATATTGAAATGGAAGGAGTATCAGACCACTGCAAATCTACCGAGACCTGGCCGTCCCTCAACTTTCAGCTCATACAAGGAGAAGACTGATCAGAGATGCAGCCAAGAGGCCCATGATCACTCTGGATGAACTGCAGAGATCTACAGCTGAGGTGGGAGACTTTGTCCATAGGACAACAATCAGTCGTATATTGCACAAATCTGGCCTTTATTGAAGAGTGGCAAGAAAGCCATTTCTTAAAGATATCCATAAAGTGTTTAAAGTTTGCCACAAGCCACCTGGGAGACACACCAAACATGTGGAAGGTGCTCTGGTCAGATGAAACCAAAATTGAACTTTTTGGCAACAATGCAAAACGTTATGTTTGGCGTAAAAGCAACACAGCTCATCACCCTGAACACAACATCCCCACTGTCAAACATGGTGGTGGCAGCATCATGGTTTGGGCCTGCTTTTCTTCAGCAGGGACAGGGAAGATGGTTAAAATTGATGGGAAGATGGATGGAGCCAAATACAGGACCATTCTGGAAGAACCTGATGGAGTCTGCAAAAGACCTGAGACTGGGACGGAGATTTGTCTTCCAACAAGACAATGATCCAAAACATAAAGCAAACTCTACAATGGAATGGTTCAAAAATAAACATATCCAGGTGTTAGAATGGCCAAGTCAAAGTCCAGACCTGAATCCAATCGAGAATCTGTGGAAAGAACTGAAAACTGCTGTTCACAAATGCTCTCCATCCAACCTCTCTGAGCTCGAGCTGTTTTGCAAGGAGGAATGGGAAAAAATGTCAGTCTCTCGATGTGCAAAACTGATAGAGACATACCCCAAGCGACTTACAGCTGTAATTGCAGCAAAAGGTGGCGCTACAAAGTATTAATTTAAGGGGGCTGAATAATTTTGCACTCCCAATTTCAGATTTTGATTTGTTAAATTTGAAATATCCAATAAATGTCGTTCCACTTCATGATTGTGTCCCAATTGTTGATTCTTCACAAAAAAATTGTTTTCTTTATGTTTGAAGCCTGAAATGTGGCAAAAGGTCGCAAAGTTCAAGGGGGCCGAATACTTTCGCAAGGCACTGTATAACTAGTCCATGTACAGCTAGCACTGAGCAAGTCTGGGTTCTGTGATGTTGGCACAGCACAGTCACTTAATCTCTATGCTTTATTGAACAAGAGATTGAAAACTTGTCGAGGCAAATATCTGGTTTTGTCCAAACTTTGATTTACTGGCTGAGTTCATGCTGCATTTGGAAGAAGAAAAAAAATAATTGTACGTTTCACGAACACCCTGGATGTTGATGTATTACCTAACAAAACAAGTGCACCCATTCAAAGTTCTGACTAGTAGAGTACAGATACAACCGGAAGTGACTTTCGTGGCAGGTTGGGAAATGGGTTAGCTAAAATGCTTTTCTAAACCGCTACAAATGTCACGCCTGCACACAGCTGTCGGCATTCTGCCTTCTCCCTATAGTTCTCAGCGTCGCCCAGGACTGGGTCATGAACTACAATCCCGACGTGGCATTTTACCGTTTAGAAACGTCGGATTGCTTGCGATACAGCTTGCGAAACATATGGCCCTCATCTTTCACCATCGAGAAAGTAATTCGATTAAGACGAGTTTCAGATCTACACAGCTATGTATGGGTGCCTCTGTCAAAGCTACTGTTCCACATGGTCGGGAAAACGCTAGATAATCCGCAGTTACTCACCTCTGTCAATTGCCCGTAAACAAACACTAACATGGAGATAGGGTTAGCGTTCCCACCAGACCGCATTAAAAAAAAAGTATATATTTAACCTTTGTTTTGGAAAATAATTTGGCTGATGCTTCCAAAACCATACCGCAAGCAATGCGTGTTACTGTTCAGACAGTCAGGGCTCTAAACAAGACACCGTCGTCCAATGATTTATGTAATGAAATCGTGGCATGATCAATGGCTATACTCCCTTTAGTCACAACCCTGTGTCATTAAAACTAGCTGGGGAAATATGGTTGTACTACTATACAGGGATGTGGCCAATTAGCATGAATAGGTTTTATTTGATAGATGCGTATAACCTTTTGATTCCTGTATAAATAAATTCTATTAGGCAGATATGCGATTACCCAATGGAAGGATGCCGCCGATGCCCCGCTCCCATTAAGAGCCATGATCACTGGTTCTTCCAAATCAGCCGCGATGGCCCCTCCTTTTACGAGCCCTTACAATGAATGAAGTTGTGCCTAGATTTCCCGTTCTTCGACAGTGAGCCAGCGTACAACCACCACATGCTTGAGACTCACAGTAAAAGTAACTTCCAAGAAGCCCTTCATAGACTTTCCTGATGTTGCGTTTTAGCCCAACGTTTTGTAAACTTGCATGCAATCAATAAAGCAATCTGAATGGGGAATTAATGGTCCTATTTAACTAGCAAAAAAAAAAAAAAGTAATTTGAAGATTTGCACATCATTGTAAGTAACATGTAATCTGTCAAAATTAGACCAGGAACTGGAATTTTATAAAAAGTTTTAATTTCATTGACCAAACCACAACACAAGTTTAAAACCAGACAACCCCCAATGATACATTCAAAAAAAAAAAAAACTTATGGTAAACAGTCAAGGAACAGAGCTTTAAAATAACAGCGAGGAGGGTTTTTCATCCAAACAAGGACAGAGATTCAGGGTTAGGGGACACTTCAGGGATGGAGGACTCATCTGGACTGCTCAACTAGAAAGAAAAAGTGGTGGGTGAGGAAGGAGAGAAGAGACACACTGTTCTGAAGACCATCTCCATAAGCAACAGCTGGGTATTCCAGCTTTTCACACAGGTTAATATGTACGGGGTCTCCATTCACTAAGACCTACCCAGTTCAGGGCTGAACCCACATTTGTCTTTATAGCACATAAGAAACCTGTGATTCATGCATGTCTCAGTGGACTAATCCACTGGAGGCCACAGGGATGGCACAGTCCAAGGGGATTGTGGCAAAGAGGCAGAGAATGCTCTTTCCCGCCAATTCATTGTGTGAATCATTAGCCCTTTGTTAGTGTCTATCAATTCCCCATCACAAGTAGTACATTTCCCGTTGATTCACAATTTCTAATCTACAATGTTTACCATCATTTATGTTAATGTATTTACTATTAGTCTTGTTCTCATTGTCAGTGCGCACAACTTAGGCTACACTTGTGAGAAACAACTTTAGATGTATTTAATTCCATTTACTAGTTGTCAATTTAGTAATTGTCTGTTGTTTAAAGCACTCCTGTCAACATGGAATATAGAAGTAGTCATAAGGCTACCTGGCCTGCTTGCAAATGTAGACCTATAAAAATAAGCCCATTTGGAGATACGATTGCATTTCTGATTGGCGTAACTCACCACTAATGACTGAGCTTTAAAAGTAACTTGTCACCTCAAACAGCAAGTAAACAGTCATAACATACATTGAGAATGACAATAGTTACACAATGTAGTTAAACTACTGAGTGAAAGGGGATATTATCATGCTCTGATCTAGTGGAAATGGCAAAAATAAGCCTTCCTGATTACTTCTTATCTCTTTCGCAAATAGCCTATAGTGGCTTTTGTTCAGAGCTCACTGGTGCAGCAAAACAGGGGCCCAGAATATTTTATATCATCTTACAAGTTTGCTAGCGCACGCGTTGTGCTGGACCCAATTGATAATGTTTTGAGTTCGTTGCAGACAGGCCATGTGTAGCCAATGTGATTTATAGGATATTTATAAAATCAGGATAATTTCTATCTGCAGGCTGCAATGTTTCCATTTGTTGGCTTTTTTACATAGTTGGCAATAGAAGTGACTTATATTTTTATATAATTTATTACCACTATTCCATAAAAAAAAGTGCATATGAAACCCTCAACTGGCACACAAAAATCGGTAGAAATGGACTAAATTGGCATTCCACGTGAAAAAAAGTTGCCGACCCCTGGAGTAACATATGCTCCTGAAGTTGCCACTAATAACGGCATAATCTGTGAAGGCCAGCAGGATGGTCAGGTACTGGATCACTGGCTCACCTGTTGTATTCGGCGCACGTGACAAATAAACTTTGATTTGATATTTCTTCAAAATGTGTGCTTAAAGCACACGTCAGACACTTCTCCTCCCTTGGACCGAATTCATCAATCAAGGTCACTGTTTAGTAAGGAACTCCACACCTGGTTGTTAAGGTCTTAATTGAAAGGAGAAACCAAAACCCAGCAGACACTAGGCCCTCCAAGGAATGAGTGACATCCCTGGCTTAAAGCATCAGACAAGCTATTTGGAAAGGGGAAAAACTAACTAAAATTATCGACCAACACAGGGTTTGGCTGGAAGGGATATCCTTGTCACATTGACATTTGTTATGATAGCCAAGTCCATTTTAGACCCTCTTCACTACATTCAGTCCCCTTTAACATTGAATTAAACAATTACCAGCAGACAGTGACAGAAAGACATAACTATGACTCATCTTATAACAACAAGCAATGTCAGTTTGAATGGAGAAACCTCAGTGGGAGGCTGCATGTATAAGGATGGAGAGAGCCTTACTGTAAGTGGAAATGTCGATCTCTTCTGGCAGCTCAGCCACATTGACCTCAAAGCGGTCCTGCACGTCATTCAAAGTCTTGGCATCTGTCTCGTCTGACACAAAGGTCACAGCCAGACCCTTGGTTCCAAACCGCCCAGCACGGGCCACCTGAGGGGCAAGAGTGTCAGATGGGAGTGACAACTCAAAGAATATATGAGCCTTTAGAGGGAGATCTACAGAGTCCAATGACAAGTTGATGAAATAGTCAGATGCAATCATCGAAATAGGTATTTGGAAATACCATTCACTACCAGAAGACAGGTGTTTGAGGCGCCATCAATTATGTGACTCACCCTGTGTAAGTATGTGTCTGAGTCCTCAGGCATGTCGTAATTGAAGACAATATTGACCCGCTCGATATCCATCCCTCGGCCAAACAGGTTGGTGGCCACCAAGATCCGCCTTTGGAAGTCCTTGAACTGCTGGTACCGGGACAGCCTGGGGATAGACAGCCAGAGGGGATTAACACAGCTGCTATAGGTATTACTAGATGTAGAGGCTGCCCTTTGAAGGAAACTGTGTTGAGTTAAATTAGGCTTTCAGCTGCATAAAAAGTCAGCATTTGGGGCTCCATTTAATTGGAGATTTGTGAGAGAAAGGCGTGCATGTAAGCAACAGAGACAGACCTCTCCTCCTGAGCCATGCCCCTGTGGATGGCAATGGCAGGGAAGTTCTGTTCCACCAGTAGCTGAGAAAGCGCCACACAGCGCTGCACTGACTTGACAAAGATCACCACCTAGAGGTACACAGGTGACATTACAGAACTATAGCAAACATTCACAGGGAAACAGCACAAATACGACTACTTCTTACAGGGATAAAAATTACACAATTTGTGTTGGTTTACCTGGTTGAACTCCAGCACATCAAGCAGGTCAAAGAGCTTGCGGTTCTTCTCGCTGTCCTTCAGCTTGCAGTAGTACTGCTGCAGACCGTGCAGCGTCAGCTTGGTTTCATCATCTACAAACACCTCCATGGGCTACATACAGGAGACAGAGTATGTCACTTCAGAACCACAAAAATCTCTATGAAGTCAATGCAAAGACAGTTGTTTGTAAAACAGCATTTGGAGTCCAATAACCGCATGAAGTGGCAGTGCTACCCCCTGCACTCACATCCTGCATGAACTTGCGGCAGACCGGTCGAATCTCCTTGCTGAGGGTGGCGCTGAACATCATGCACTGCTTCTCATGTGGTGTTAGCCTGAAGATGTCCTGTACGTCACGCCTCATGTCTGAAACAAGAGAAATGGGAACATGGATAAAACAGCCAAGTCTCAAACTACCCCCAAGAACAGCCAAGTACCCAGACATCCATTATGCTCAGTCTACATGTTATAACAGATTTCCACAGGGGTAAACCCTTGTTCACACATTACATTCAAGATTGCTAGAACTTATATTTCGGGGGGGAGGGGGAAAATAACAAAAATGGGTTGAATTAGAAGTTTAGTGAAAAAGGAGCATTTCCAAAAACGACAGGAATAATAAGCAAGGACTCACCCAACTGCTCCAGCATCTTGTCACACTCATCCAGGACAAAGTGCTTGACGTTCTTTAGGTTGAGGGTCTTGTTGCGGATAAGGGCCAGGATTCTGCCAGGGGTTCCCACCACAATGTGAGGGCAGTTCTTCTTCAGCACATCCTCATCCTTCTTGATAGACAGGCCCCCAAAGAACACGGCTGCCTTGACTGTGGGCATGTACTTGGAGAAGCGCTCGTACTCTTTGCTGATCTGGAAGGCCAGCTCTCGTGTGTGGCACATTACAAGAACTGACACCTAGAGGAAAGAGTATTTGATGCTAATAGATCACTTGCAGGTTATGCATAACAAATATTTGAAACTTGATATTCCAGAGGCATTTGTAGAATGCAGACACTGACCTGTCCATCCACAGGCTCGATCTGCTGTAGTGTGGCAAGAACAAACACTGCCGTCTTGCCCATACCAGACTTAGCCTGGCACAGGATGTCCATGCCCAGGATGGCCTGAGGGATGCACTCATGTTGAACTGGAAAACAATGAAACATTTGGTCAGTACACCATCTTTATTCAAACAAAAAAGCCATTGTTTACCATAACACACCTTGGAGAACACATGCGTTGTAATTGACAAGAAAGTCCATCAACACCCAATGACCATGGACACTCAGCCATCTATACTCCTATACATGCACGCCATTGTATCCAGACATGCCGTGCAGCAATTCATGACCTCCATTTATGCCACTCCCAGCACTCATCCACCCATTGCACTCACCTTCAGACGGATGCTCAAAGCCACAGTCGACAATCGCACGGAGCAGCTCTGGTTTGAGCAGGAAGTCTCTGAAGCCAGAGCTGTGGATGGAGACATAGGAGCCCTTCACCTCCTTCTTGCCTGCTGGGGCAGTGGTCTCTGGGGCTCCCTGGGGCTCCTCGTCCTCTTCATAGTCCAGCAGCTCATTCTCAGCATCATTCTCAGCCATTCTGACTACAGAAATAATTTTTAGAAAGGGGGGAATAATGGCTGGTCACTAGTTGTCACCATTTGCTTTTGACTAAAGATTGTTGTCCCCCCCCACCATGTTTTTTAAAAATATAGAGATGTATTCAATCAGGATATTTAGTGGTTAACAGACTAACATCGCCACTATCTAACTACTTACAATGGAAATAAGCAATACTCTTTGGTAACGTTAGTCTACATCAGAGCCCTCTATAAAGTTAACATTCAGTAACGTCAAACCATCTTAATGTTTAAATAAATAATGACGTTGACAGTTGCAGGAAACGTCTCAAACTAGCTAAGGCATTACTATCCAGTTAAGTGAAGTAGTTGGCTAACGTTAGTTGCAAACTATCCACGTTCAACAGCAAAATAAACAGCTCGATTATGTATTACAAACAAAACCAGGGGCCATGGTTGCTAGCTAGCAAGCAATTTGCAATAAATGGTAAGCAACTAAAAAGGTTTCGTCAACAAGGGTTGGGATTGGCTAGCTCCGTAGGTTGTTTACGAGTAAAATCAGAGATATCTCTGGTAACGTAACATCTGTATAGCAATGCAAACGTTACATCCGTATAGTAACGCAAAGAATGTCATGAATCGACTGCCTTTGCCGCACACAGCTCAGGCCAACCTAGTTAGCTAAATTACTAGCAGTTCTGGTAGCTAACGTTAACTAATACAACTAGCAATGTAGCGAGCTATCGAACTAAGCCGACTATTGTCCAAATTACAGAACATGTTCATTCACACGTGGCTAACTCCAATGCTTTGCACGACTTGGACTGGTTTTGGTTAGCTTACGTTAGTCCTAGCCTAGCTAGCAAAATAGCCTTCGTTATTCCCAGATGCTTTGCTCAGAACTAACACTGCTTACAATGAATTTGCTAAAATAATGCTTATCCGAAAACCATAAAAAAGTTGTTGGTAATTTCTAATACAACTACGAGAACCAGAATATTCCAAAAAAAGGACACAAATAAGCAATATTAGCTACCGTCTTACATTACAACGATGTTACAATTCAACCTCCGAAAATTGCTCCTCAAAACCACATGGAGAGGAGGCCTCAGTTATACGACAGGCCACAACTTCCGCCTCCACTAAATACAGCAATATCATTGGTTTGTTTCACGTGTCAGTTTGACGAAACTACTCTTAATCGTATCATTATTGGCCAAGTCAAGCTGTCAATCATCAGTGACGATAGATGTTTTATAACTAACCAAGATAGCCCACAGACTGTCGTTTCCAATGGGAAATAGTGGGCAAGAGCCAAGCCGCTCAGTAGACAATGGACCTGATCGGACAGCTCAGAGCCTCAAGCACGAACTAGCGAGATCCTTTTAGCCTCTTCTAGCACGCATCTGCATATTTCCGTTAGGGAACGCCTACTCTGTGAAGTGCGCGTGTGCAATAGCTCGATTCGCCTTTGCTTCTAAACAACGCGTTTAAAAAAAAAAAACTTTGACAAATGGCAAAGTCTACAAATCTTAAATCCGCCTGTTGTCTTTCATTAACATTTTCGATTGCGTTTTATATTTTGTAATCTAATACCTTATAAAAACGTATTGCGCAGAAGTAAATTAAGCCATGAAAACAAATATAATTTTACATATATCATAAATGATCGCGTTTTTATGAATATTATGATATAATGTTGAATCTCATTAAAAAATATTATGGAACATGATCCAGGAAGTAAGCGGGACGTTCATAGTTTATTACATTAATTCAGTCAATAAGTTTGACCATTATGGTCTTGTGTACAGTAGAACACACACACTTCATTTATTCAATAAAATGTATTTGTCCCGCAACGATTCATTGAAATGTGTTGTATTACGTTGTAGGTGTTACGATAACATAGTCCAAATCAGCACCAATAAGGGCATGCATGTACTGTACATGCATGTACTGGGCATGCATGTACATGCATGTACTGTAATTAATATTATTAGTCGTACAAAAAAAAGGTGGACAAGTTTTCATCATTTCGATAGTCACAATAAAGTGCTAATGTTCTGAACAAGCACACTATTGTATTAGTTTCACGTCAGTATTAGCTTCACAAAAGGTTGCACCCAATGCTAGCAAGATTAATTTGAGGTTTTTGAAGATTAAATATGTGCAAAACAAGTAGGAATAAATGTTAATGTTAATCTTATTGGTCGTTTAAGTCCTTTCAGTCTGTCCAATTTCTGTCTTTCCACATGTACAGTTTAGGCCTTTAAACTTCATAAGCTCATTGAAGCTCAGGGTATAGTCCTCCTCAGACAAACAAGTCCCAGAAAGCCCAGAGTTTCAGTAAGCCTGTGGAGGGATCCCTGAGCTCCGCAGTGGAGATAATAACAATCGTTTCATGTCCATGTCTAATCCAGTGTAGCAGGACATGCATTCATCCAGTCTTATGCAGACTCCTTCAAAATACTGTTTTTACTTTGAAATTAAATTAATAGAGGACTCTCAAAGTGGAAGCAAAGACGAATCAGTTTTTCCAACGGGTTACATATATGGATGTTATATAAACTGTACAGGGACATAAGGTATCAAACATTTTACTGCAGCAAAGTCTATGAACTTTCATGTAAAATCACTTTTTGTCTAGGAAGATTGTGGATGTGTCAGCGCTGCAGTGATGTACCCCACAAACTCAACAAGTGATAAACATAGAAAAGAGTGGTCAATAAGAAAAATAGGTGGTAAAAAAATAAAATGTCAGAAATAAAATAAGCATTAAAAAAATATATGAATTGTCCAAAACAATACAAACACTACAAGATGTTGAATGTATTCTATGACAGGTTAGACAATATTCATCTCCAGTTCTATATCCGTGATTCCAGAGCGGAGGAGAAACTCCACTGGGTAGCCGAGAAGTAGGGGAAGCTATCTGAGTCTGGACGGGAGTGTGATTCTAAGGATTTGCCAGTATGAGAGCCAGGCTGGGTTAGGAACTCTTTCACATGTCGTGGCAGTGCATGGAGCAGCCAGTCCTCCACCAGCAGACCTTCTCCATGCAGTCCTGAACAGCAGCCCAGCTCCATGGGCAGCTCCTCCAGACTGTTGCTGCGCAGGTCCAGGCGGGACAGCTGGCTCAGGTTGCTTAGCCCTGGAGGCAGGGAACCCAAGGAGTTGTGGGATACATTCAGGCTCCGCAGCTCCAAACAGCGACTGAAGAGCTCTGGAGGCAGACTCTCCAGCCTGTTCCCACTCAGGTCCAGCTCGGTGAGAAATGTCAGCGCCCCTACCTCTGCTGGCAGCTCGTCCAGCAGGTTGCCAGCCAGTAGGAGGCGACGTATGTGGTGGAGGGTGAAGAGGGCCGGGGGAAGGCTCTGGAGCTGGTTGTACCCCAGGTCCAGGAGCTCCAGAGCACGCAGTACACCAACACTAGCCGGTAGAGCCAGAACACAGTTATGGGCCAGCCTGAGGCAGGAGAGGCGGCGGAGGTGTGCCAGCCCTAGAAGTTCCTCCAGGGTGCGCAGGCTGTTGTGCTGCAGGTCCAGGGTGCGCAGGCTGGTGAGGGCCAGCAAGGCAGAGGGCAGGCGCTCCAGGTGGCAGTCCTGCAGCTGCAACTCGGTTAGGCCGGCCACACGCCGCAGGCCCGTCAGCACCAGCAGCCTGGAGCCCTCGTTGTGGATCTCCAGCCTCACCAGGCTCCCTGCCACCTCCCCCAGCTCCCCGGGCACACGCTGCAGCATGCCCCTCAGGACCAGCACCCGGAGATGACGGAGCTGCCTGAGGCTTCCCAGGGCCCAGCCACGGCCCACCCCCCCTCGCAACCCAGCCGGCCAGAAAGGTGCAACTCCTGCAGGCCGCGGAGAGAGTAGACCCAGCCTGGGTGAAGGTGAGGTGCAGGGCCTCCAGACGTTCCTGCAGAACCACCAGGGCACCAGGCTGCATGGCTGCAGTACAGTGGTACAAATGAAGCTCCCTGTTGTGACATATAAAACAGTTGAAGCCCCTTTGTCTAGAACACACCAAGCCAAACATTTCTATAAAGTGTATATTGCATGTAGATTATTTTAATATTTGGTGGCTTCATTGTTGGCTATATGGCTCACCTGAGTGAGGTCATGTTGGCCACCTGTGCGGGGAGCTTGGCGTCTGAGATGAGCTCCAGCTTGAGCACCACCAGCTGGCTGAGGGTGAAGAGGGCGGGGGGCAGGCGCGGCAGGGCCACCAGCTGCAGCAGGGGCCGTCCCTCTGGGTCGACCGTGGTCATGGAGCGCAGCCTCTCGGCACCCCAGCGCCTCTCCAGGCTCTCCTCCAGCAGGCGTGTTTCGCTGACAGGTGACAGGAAGACGGAAAGGCGCTGGGCCAGTAGGGGGTCGTACTGGTCAGCCATGTGTAACAGGAAGGCCAGGTCATTACATAAGTCAGGGACATCCCTCATGGAGCCCAGCTCCCTCAGTTTGTTAAAGGAGTATTGACGCAGGGAGCTGAGGGGTGGGCAACCACAAACAGGGCACTGTATAGTTAACAACAAAAGTACGAAGAGTATAATATGCTGCAGACAGTAGTGGAAAAAGTACCAAATTGTCATACTTGAGTAAAAGTACCTTAATAGAAAATACCTTAATAGAAAATGAATCAAGTAAAAGTGAAAATCACCCAGCAAAATACTACTTAAGTAAAAGTCTAAAAGTATCTGGTTTTAAATATACTTAAGTATCAATAGTAAAAGTATATACGTATAATTTCACAGTATTTATATTAAGCAAACCAGACAGCATGATTTTCTAGTTTTTTTCATTTACGGATAGCCAGGGGCACAGTCCAACACTCAGACTTAATTTACTAATGAAGCATTTTGGGTTTAGTGAGTCCGCCAGACCAGGTGCAGTACGGATGATCAGGGATGTTCTTTTGAGAATTGCATGAATTGGACTGTTTTCCTATCATGCTAAGCATTCGAATGTAACAAGTACTTTTGGGTGTCAGGAGTAAAAAGTACATTATTTTCCTTAAGAATGTAGAGAAGTAAAAGTAAATAAAAAATATAAATAGTAAATTAAAGTAAACTACTTAAGTAGTACTTTAAAGTATTTTTGATTAAGTACATTATACCAGGCTGCAGAGCAAAGCAAATTAAAATAGATGGGAAAATAAAATGCAAATTACAGTCACAACACTCATAAACATTTTGCCACTAATCTGCAATCCAGACCTGTGGAGGATCCAGTTGAGGGTGTAGATGCTCAGCAGGCCAAAGAGCCCCACCAGGCTGACGTAGGCCAGCAGCAACTTGTGGAGGCCAGACAGAGGCCAGGGCATGGGTACACTCAAAGGCACTGTAGCCAGTCAGGGCGTGGGCCTGGGCTAGGCAGGTGTGGGTGAATGAGATGGAGCTCATCAGAGGGGTGGTGTAGCCCACAATCAGCACCACCAGCAGCAGCTTGAACACCGTCTGGGCCAAGTACACCTACAGCAGGAGAAAGGAGAAAACAGGGATAGTGAATGTGAAGGTGTGGTATGGTAAACAGATACATCAAAAAAGAGTTCAGACACGTTCAGTAAATGACCCCTGACCTTGTAGATGACTTCAGAGTTCTCACAGTGGGAGCGGAAGCGGCGCACCCTCTCGAACAGTGCCCTGGCCTGCTCCCCGTCACTCCGGTCCAAACTGGCAACCTGCCGTGAACCATCCAGCACCACAGGGGATTTAGAAGCCGGGACATGGGCCCGGGACAGAGACATGGTGGACAGGGAGGACGTCCGGGAGAGAGTGGAGGGGCAGGGCGAGGGAGGGGCGGCAGTGGACGCGCTATCCGATCTCACCAGCAGGGGGCTGTCTGTGCCCGAGTCCAGGCTGGACTGGCGGTTGCGGGGTACAGGGGGTGAAGACAGGAGAGTAGGAGGAGGCGTTTGGAGATCCTGGGAGCCTGTTTCCTCCCCTCCCTCCTCCTGGCGGGCGGCATGGGACAGGGCGCGGGAGGTCCAGGGAGACTCACAGCACTTGGCCAGGATGGTCAGGAAGTGCTCTATGCGGGCGGAGGTGAGGGGGAAGTGGAACCAGAAGCAACCACTGGCCAATAGCACCAGGGACTGGAGTAGAGCCACATAGGGGAAGAAGCGGGAGTACCAGGGCAGGGCCTCGTGGTAGCACACCTGGCTAATATAGACATACTGCTGGTAGTCCAGGTGGGTGCGTCTGCCCCTAGCAGGGGTCCAAGGGTTGGCTGGTAGGGGGGATGCTTTGGTGGGGAGCCTGTTAGGGGGGTGGGGTTGATGTACGGCACCACTGCTGGAGGAGGTGTTCTGGTTAGTGGGGGTGGTAGTGAGGTCCAGGGGGAGACACACCACCCTGTCTCGAGATAGCAACAGGGTGCCTGACAACACAGATACCATGAGCATCAGCACCACCAGGTACTCCATGAAGACCTCCTACCAGGGCTTCAGCAGCATGGAGCTGCCCTGACGCTCACTCAGAGAGGCCAGCTCTGACAGGCTGAACATGGCTTATGCAGGGTGAAGAACTGACTAACAAAATGGTGGAATAGTGATTCTGCTGTCACCAACTCCAATACTTATTGTGCCAGGATCCAGACCTGAAAGGAATCAGTTGCAGCCCTCCAGTGGGACCAGACCCGACATTTAAAAAACACTGGTGTAGGAGATTTGACTGTTGGGAAAGAGACAAGATAATCCGAAAAGGAAGTGAGAGGAAAAAGTGTACTTTATAGGAGACAGACTATTTACAAGACTGGCCTCCAATTCAATCCATTACATTTTTCCCCAACCAACAAGTCTTGTGGTTTAGAACTGTTACAGAGAGCATTGTTAAACAAAGTTAAAAGTGGTTACCCTACCCCGCTGAAAGATAATATGATTCAAAACTACTTGTTTAATATAGTTTAAGGTAATAGGGTAATATGTGACATGTCGTTGACTGTAGATTTAACTGAATGGGAGGACGTTTCTGGCTCCTGGTTGTCTTCATCCCCCTGACACACACTGCCGTATATTAGGCAGTAGTCTAGTCAGTATACCAGTGTGCCCTGGTTATGACAGGCAGGGCCATATATTAGGCAGTAGTCTAGTCAGTATAGCAGTGTGCCCTGGTTATGACAGGCAGGGTACGCTCGAGGAAGAGTGTCCTACAGAATATTGGAAGTGTCATTCGCATTGTGTTACACATTTATGTGAGTTTGACATTGGAATGCAATATTTCAGTAGCCAATATTTAGGCTAAGATTTGCATGTAAAGTTAATCAGTTACTAAATCAGATGCCTTAATTATTCTCAAGAGTTGTTAAATAACACAATGCAAAAATAATAAAACTTACCTGCAACCACAGCACGTTTGTCAGACAGCTTTTTCTTTCACAAAAACGTTTTCTTGTCTGTATGCTGCTCAAACCGTGTCTAGAAAAACAACCGTGAATTGCGCGGTGCATCGCTCTGGGGTGACTAGTCCGGTGCGGTCCGGTTCTCTCAAGAATGAAACTTCATAAAAAACGTTTTCTGTTGCGGGCGGTGACTGGTGCTGAGTGTGGAGCGCAGCAGCAGTGGTGACAAACACCGGGTTTTGGCTCTTTACGGTTGTCATGACGAAGTGAGATGTTGAGAAGAAATCTAATTAATTTCAGCCCAGTCCGTAGCCAAAGCCTTTTATTGCAATAGAAGGCTCTGTCTCCCCTCCAAAAAGTATTATTACAAACAAACAAAATATAAAATAATAATTTACAACAAAAAATATACAGTGTCTTTTGTGCTTATTTATTTCACCCTGGCTGGCACATGTTCCCTCTTACAGTAGTTTATAGGCTTACAATTTGTATAATGAGACTCCAATAAACCGAAGAGATGGAGGCTATTGTTCAGCTGCCCGGGCCGGGGAGATGAAGCCTTAATGAGCTGTTTAGCTGGGCTAAATATAATTCAAATTACAATGCATCAAATTTATTGTGAGATTAGTATTAATAGTGCATGGTCCTTTGTCAATAAACCAAATAAATAAATAAAATAAACGTATTACTTATTCGAACAATCAATGGACATTTGGAGACGAATGAGCGGGAGGACCGCTGTCAATCAAGGGGCAGCGCTATCCGGGATCCTTGGGACATACACCATTGAAGTTGACATGTGAAAGGGTAAGGGTAAGGGTTAGGTTATGGGTTAAGGTTAGGGTATGGGTTAAGGTTAGGGTTAGGGTTTAGGGTAGTGATCGCACTGCCAGTCAATCAAGTAGGCCAGAGCGCGCAGAGAGCCAATTATGACGTGTCCTGGGCTCCTTCTACGCAACAATGTAAATAACGGTGTAATTGCCGTTTTCAACACAGTGGCTCATTTGCAAAGTTTCACTTGCTCTTGCAACATCTGATTTTACAGACTGCGAAAATTACTGTAGCCTATGATTGCAAGACTCCGGTAAGTAGAAGGCTATTTATATCTGTGATAAAATGCCTGGTTTTAGTCAATAGGCCTATTTGTTTAAAAGTAGGCTAATTTGAAATCAATAAATAAATCTCCCCCCTTTTTTTTATTGAACGGTAGTGTTAGAACAGTCTCAGTCATGCCTAGGAGAAGCGCGAGGCTAGTAACCGGAGGGTACTATAACCAGTCCTCCGATGATGAGTCTTCCTCCTGCATCTCCTACAGGGAGAGCCCCGTCAGGTGATTATGTGTATGAGTGCATCTTGCATGTGATCTTTTTTTTATTGAACGGTAGTGTTAGAACAGTGTTAAAACTGTGTGTGTCCCTCTCAGGGTTTTCAATAAGAAGAGAACTGGGGGACATAAGGATTCTTCCCGATCCAGTCAGGCCAGCAGCACTGTCAGTGCCACCAACTTCACCAATGAGCGAAACATCAATGCTGATGACATTGGTACTGCAGACATCACTTCCTGTCCTAGCTAGTTGGTGTTCACGTTGCCAACCTCTATTAGCCCCTTGTGTCGACTAGTCGCCTGGTCTGAGATCTGTTTGTTCTGTCCTTCCAACTCCTGTGGTCATTGTCATGCCATGGCAATGGCCATAGGACTTGGCAAGACAACATAAACAGATCTGCGACCAGGCCTACCCTCTAACCCCATTGCTTGGATTAGACATTTGTGTCAGTCTGAAATAATTGGATATGTATACACAATATACTGTATATGTCTAAAATACTCAACCTCCCTTATCTTTCTCTCTCTGCCTCTCCCCTCTCCCTCCCTATGTCAGATTTGGCTCCGACATTGAGGGTCACCCAGAGAAGGCAGACCTTCCTGTCTCCTTCTAGTGTGGCCCCCAGTGTGGCCCTGGAGCCCAGCCTGAGCTTCTCAAGCATGAGCTACAGCTCTGGCTACTGCTCTGAAGAGCCACAAAGGCCTAGGACATGCTCCAGCAGGAGCTTCTCTAGTGGAATTGGCACAAGGACCGATGCTATTTTCAGTGAGTGCAATGTGTATGTGTTTTGTGTACGAGAGACAACATTAGAGACAGCTGGTCTCTATACTCGTAGTTTGTTAGCATTAGCTGAGCGTTAGCTTTTCTCTCTGCTTGTGCCTTGTTTGTTAGCATTAGTATTAGCTTTGGCCCAATGTGTTTCCCCCTGTAGCCCGTTCATGGTTGCCTTCCTGGTTGCCTTCCTGGTTTGCCATCCTGCTCTTCCTCCTCCCCTTTCTTCTGACCTTCGGTGAGTGCTACATCACATGTTTACACATCTAAATGTCCTCCTAATCAACTAGATGTCCTCTGTGTAACTAGTACTACAATGTCTTCCCAGCAGTATTCATGTTTTCGACTGCATTCCCCACCATGAACCTTAATCTGATGACCCGACCGACTCAACCTGACCCTCGACCTGATCTGACTCAAAAGACTACGGTAGGAACTATTTTTCATCTGTCTAATACTGTACTTAGCCCTACTGTTTGTCTCATGTCTATTATCTATGCATTGATTGGGTGAATGTTGCATTGAAGTTATGAGCCTGATTGTCCAATAAGGACTTGTTGAATCTCTTTCTACAGCATGGAACTCCTATCATGAATTCAGCTTTCCAAATGCAAATGGATACTATACTGGTGAGAGAGAGAGAGAGAGAGGGAGAGAGAGAGAGAAAGTGAGAGAAGGGGGGGGGGATAAGTACCGAAAATAGGTTGGGGTCAATTCTATTTTAATTCCATCACTTCAGGGAAGTACACTAAAATTCCAATTCCTAGTCTCTTATGCTTTTCAATTCTGAACATTTTTCATTTAAATTGGAGTTTGGTTCACTTTCTTAATTGACTAGAATTGAAATGGAATTGACCTCAATCATGATGGACATGTTGCATGTGTGTGTCTTGCAGGGAGAGATTGAAATTATGAAACAGAAAGAAAACCAGCAACAGGACATTTCCGAGGTGAGACACATCAATCTAACCCTTTAAATAGACATACCTTCAAAGTTTAAAAACACTGCCCAATGTTGTTTCGTCCAATATTCTCTAATTTAGGTGTCAATGATTGCCTCTCAGGAAGGAATGAAGACAATTTAATTGAATTGAATTGAGTTTGTCTTCCCCTATAGATGTTACAAAGAATGACTAAGGACCTGAGGTGTGTGAAGACCGAGATTGACGACATGAGAGTGAGGGTGGACAGGTGCGTGTGTGCCAGTCCTGAAACAAGCTCAGTGCCTTTCCCCTAGCTCCTAGCCCCTAAACCCTAGCCCCTAGCTCCTACTCCTGAAAGTTATGTTGTTTTCTATTCTACAAGACAAACCTCTCCCAAAATGGAAAATAAAGTTGTATTGTATTGTCTCTAGTGTGGACTTTGAGAGTGTGAGCTTTGATCGTCGCCTGGATCAGGAAGCTACAGAGTTCAGCAAGCAGGTGGCTGATCTACAAGAACACCTACTCTTTACTAGAGGAAGAGTTAGTGCCCTGGAGGACGTCAGCGACACGGTAACACACACACACACACACACACACACACACACACACACACACACACACACACACGCGCACATACCCTTTATTTCATAATATATGTGATCTCTCTGTTTCTGTAGCTGCAGCATCTGGTGACCTCTATAAAGAACCAGCCTCCTCCCGCTCTGACACCAACCAACACACACCTGACCCCTGAGTTCATAGAGGCCATGGGCAAATGGCTCAGAGATAGATTGGCCCAGGTACAGTGGCTTGCGAAAGTATTCACCCCCCTTGGCAATTTTCCTATTTTGTTGCCTTACAACCTGGAATTAAAATAGATTTTGGGGGGGTTGTATAATTTGATTTACACATCATGCCTACCACTTTGAAGAAGCAAAATGTTTATTTATTGTGAAACAGACAAGAAATGCCACAAAAAACAGAACTTCAGCGTGCATAACTATTCACCCCCCCAAAGTCAATACTTTGTAGAGCCTCCTTTAGCAGCAATTACAACTGCAAGTCTCTTTGGGTATGTCTTTATAAGCTTGGCACATCTAGCCCGCTGGGATTTTTGCTCATTCTTCAAGGCAAAACTGCTCCGGCTCCTTCAAGTTGGATGGGTTCCGCTGGTGTACAGCAATATTTAACTCATACCACAGATTCTCAAATGGATTGAGGTCTGGGCTTTGACTTGGCCATTCCAAGATATTTAAATGTTTCCCCTTAAACCACTCAAGTATTGCTTTAGCAGTATAATTAGGGTCATTGTCTTGCTGGAAGGTGAAACTCCATCCCAGTCTCAAATCTCTGGAAGACTGAAACAGGTTTTCCTCAATAATTTCCCTGTATTTTGCACCATCCATCATTCCTTCATTTCTGACCAGTTTCCCAGTCATTGCCGATGAAAAACATCCACACAGCATGATGCTGCCACCAGCATGCTTCACTGTGGGGATGATGTTCTCGGGGTGATGAGAGGTGTTGGGTTTGCGCCAGACATAGTTTTCCTTGATGGCCAAAAAGCTACATTTTTGTCTAATCTGACCAAACTTCCATAAGTTTGAGGAGTCTCCCACATGCCTTTTGGCGAACACCAAACGTGTTTGCTTATTTTTTTCTTTAAGCAATGGCTTTTTTCTGGCCACTCTTCCGTAAAGCCCAGCTCTGTGAAGTGTGCGTCTTAAATTGGGCCAATGGACAGATTCTCCAATCTCTGCTGTGGAGCTTTGCAGCTCATTCAGGGTTATATTTGATCTCTTTGTTTCCTCTCCTCTCTGATTAATGCCCTCCTTGCCTGGTCCATGAGTTTTGGTGGGTGGCCCTGTCTTGGCAGGTTTGTTGTAGTGCCATATTATTTCCATTTTCTTGTAATCAATTTAATGGTGCTCTGTGGGATGTTGAAAGTTTTGGATATGTTTTTATAACCCAACCCTGATATGTACTTCTCCAGTACTTCGTCCCTGACCTGTTTGGAGAGCTCCTTGGTCTTCATGGTGCCGCTTGGCGGTGTTGCAGACTCTGGGGCCTTTCGGAACAGGTGTATATATATACTGGGATCATGTGACACTTTGATTGCACACAGGTGGACTTTATTTAACTAATTATGTGACTTCTGAAGGTAATTGGTTGTACCAGATCATATTTAGTGGCTTCATAGCAAAGGGTGTGAATACATATGCACAAACCACTTTTCAATTTTTTTAATTTTGTATTTTTTGAAATTTTGAATGTTTTATTTTCTCATTTCACTTTACCAATTTGGACTATTTTGTGTATTTCCATTACATTAAATCCAAATAAAAATCCATTTCAATTACAGGTTGTAATGCAACAAAATAGGAAAAACACCAAGGGAATGAATACTTTTGCAAGGCAATGTAGATGTTTAATTTTTTGGATATTTTGTATTATTTGCCCCAAAAATGAACATGAAATGTGATAGAATTGTGTGTAAATGTATGTTTGTGTGTGTCAGGATGAGAGACAGGATGTGAAACAGGTGGTGAAAGACTGCAGTCGTCCACTGGCTGACAAAATGCCCAACTTTGCCCTCGAGTCCCAAGGTTTGTGACTGATCACTTTTTTTGGGGGGCACATTTTAAAAATATACATATATATATATTTCACCTTTATTTAACCAGGTAAGCTAGTTGAGAACAAGTTTTAATTTACAACTGTGACCTGGCCAAAGCAGGTCACAGTTGCAACCCATGTTACACATGGAATAAACAAGCGTACGTACTGTCAAGACCGGGTTACAAACTCGGGTCTCCGGTGTGAGAAACAGTCACTTGGTAAACTGAGCCACTAATAGTCGGCAGAACCCAGAAGATGAGGCAGACACAGCAGTACTTGAGACTGTTTGAATAAAGTAAAAAGGAAAGCTCTTCAGGCAAAAATATAAATCCACAACATCAAAAGTAATTCTAAGAGAAAAAGGTAAAAAGCACAATGGGGGCATCTAGTGGCCAAAACCGGAACAATCCTGGCCAAATCCTGACACGTACAGTCAATAACACAAGAGAAAAAAAGGAAGTCTATATACAGTGTGTGCAAATGACATAAAATAAATCTGTTCCCAAGTATTCCCACGCATAATAGAGAGACACGTGATCGTATACCAATGTAAGCAAGGTTTGAAGTGATCATGTTTTTGTCAAATATTATATCTGTTTGGAATTATTTTATGTTCCAGCCCCTCAATCATCCGCTCACAAAAAAATCTGCCCACGGCTGAATCTAGTTCATGATCCCTGGTATAGACTATATTATTGAATATGCTCAGAGCTCACTGTGTGTGTGTGTGTGTGTGTAGGTGCCAGCATTGTAACCAGTCGTTGCTCTGAGACATATAAGACCAGTTCGGCCCAAGTGAGTTTCCTGGGGATTCCCCTGTGGTCTCCATCAGAGAGCCCCCGGACTGTAATTCAGGTAAGTACCTCTCTCTCTCTCTCTGTGTCTGTCTCTCTTCCTCTCTCCTGCCTCACTCCTCTACTCACACTTTCTCACCCTCCGCCTGTCTCTCTCCTTCCTTTGTAAACTGTAATGTAATGTGACCATGATTGAATGCACTTTAAAGATCACTGTCAGCCTGACACGCCTCTGTCTTGCTTCCCCCCCTACTCTTCCCTTTCTCTCCCCTCCAAAGGGCCAGCTGGTGCAGCCTGGTAAGTGTTGGCCTTTCCGCGGGGCCCAGGGCACCATGACTGTGGCTCTGTCTCACCCTGTCCACGTCACCCACGTTACCATGGAGCACATCTCCACTGCCGTCTCTCCCACTGGACACATAGACAGCGCTCCTAAGGACTTTGCCGTCTACGTGAGTCACCTCTGACCCCTGTATATTTGATCATAACCACACAGGAATGTTTTTGGAGTGTTATGCTGAGTACCTTTAATTAACTCTCTCTCTCTCTTGCTCTCTCTCTCTCTCGCTCTGTGTCTGTAGGGCATAACTACTGACAGTGAAGAGGGAACCCTGCTCGGGACTTTCATGTTTAACCAGGCTGGGGATCCAATCCAGACATTTAAACTGCCTGTGAGTCAGACACTAACAAAGAGATATTAGAGATACACATGGTAGAGACCCACTGGGCACACACTGGTTGAATCAACATTGTTTAAACATCATTTCAATAAAATGATGTTGAACCAAAGTGGAATAAACGTTGACTTGACATCTGTGCCCTGTGGGGATACACATGGTAGAGATACAGATAACATGATTCCAGACATTGACACAGATTATTTAAATTTCATTTGGCTTTAAGCAGTTTAACTTTTGGGGTGATTGTTTGTGCAACAGGCGGGCTAATATAATAAAAGTGTCAAAATGATTATAACAGTGGACTTCTCTCTCTCAGAACCCTAACAGTGTGTATCGTTATGTGGAGCTCCGTATCATCAGCAACTGGGGTCACCAGGACTATACATGTGTGTATCGCTTCCGGGTTCACGGCAAGATGCCTTCTGCGTGAGACAGATCCACTGTCCACCCCAACCCCAGTGTGTGTCATCCAACCCAATAATATCTTATTTTCCATACTGGAGCGTATATTTTGCTTCTAGCAAATATGTAAATCTAAATAAAATCTCAATTTGGTCGATTCTGGGGTGATTTAATGCGTACAAACTCACATATATATATATAGTATTGACACACACGATAAAATGCACAATAAGATGCATTGATGCTCCATATCCACCAGGTGTCATTGATGATTAGGCAAAGACTACCAGTGTCAAGCACCGCAACTATAGGCTTCTAACTATGTTGAAGAGTCACTAAATGAATGTGGGAGGAAATGTATTTCTTGGTCCATTGTCTTGTCCTGGTGATAACACATAGGTAGGCTACTGTGCAGTAACAGCATGGGATTGTGTTTTTGGATTTGCCATTTGTTTGATGTTATTAAACTTCCATTTGTTCCATTTTGCAGGTGTGTGTGTGTGTGGCATCTGTGTCAGGTGGAGTTTTAGAATGCTTACAGTAACTACATGGAGGGAGATGGCCAATATGATGTAGCTATTGTACAGCGGTGTGTTTCTTAGTGTGTATGTCTATTTGTGATGGCCTAAAGAGGTTAGAAAAGCCAATGCTGGGACTGGATGGGTGTGACCTTGCAGTGATGGGAACCAGAGTGGATGTGAAAGGGATGTGTCAAGTCGAGAGAGAAAATCTCAGGAGAGTGTGAATCGCAGCTGTAAGAGACAGAGGATTGTGCAGATTATTCTGCCTCATATATGATATGCACGTGCATCTAAATTCATGTTTAATTCACTTCTATCCTTATATGCAGATAACTGCCAAGATATTGTAAAACACCAACATAAAGTGTCTTAACAGGGCGTTGGGCCACCATGAGCTGCCAGAACAGCTTTAATTATCCTTGGCATAGATGCTACAAGTGTCTGGAACTCTATTGGAGGATCAACATTCTTTCATGAGAAATTCAATCATTTGGTGTTTTGTTGGTGGTATAAAATGCTGTCTCAGGCGCTGCTCCAGAATCTTTCATAAGTGTTCAATTGGGTTGAGATCTGGTAACACACACACACACACACACACACACACACACACACACACACACACACACACACACACACACACACACACACACACACACACTCTTTATTAAACCCCCATGCTCCTTTGAGACCCCTCTTTTAAAGTCACTGAAATCTCTTCTTCTAGCCATTGTAGCCCAAACATATTTTATTTTACTTAACCTTTATTTAACTAGGCAAGTCAGTTAAGAACAAATTTTTGTTTACAATGACAGCTTACCTCGGCCAGACCCTAACCCGGACGACACTGAGCCAATTGTGCGCCGCCCTATGGGACTCCCAATTACGTCCGGTTGTGATACAGCCTGGAATCAAACCAGGGTCTGTAGTGATGCCTCTAGCACTGAGATGCAGTGCCTTAGACCGCCCGAGTGGGCAACTGGGCAACATTTTTAGACATGATAAGCATGATGGGATGTTAATCACTTAAATAACTCAGGAACCACACCTGTGTGGAACCACCTGCTTTCAATATCCTCCTGAGACGTAAATGTTTTGAGTGGTGGCAAAAATTACCAAGAACTTTTCAAAATATATATTGTTATTTATCTTTTATTGTAAATGCTAAATTGTCTTCTGTAGTTGTCATTAGGACGTAAATAGGAACATTACAGTCAATGGGTAGGTAAAATGTCACGCCCTGACCTTAGAGATCCTTTTATTTCTCTATTTGGTTAGGTCAGGGTGTGACTATGGTGGGCAGTCTAGTTTTTAGTTTCTAGGTTGACCTGGTATGGTTCTCAATCAGAGGCAGCTGTCTATCATTGACTCTGATTGGGGATCATATTTAGGCAGCCTTTTTCCACCTGTTGTGTGTGGGATCTTGTTTTTGTATTGTAGCCTTTTTGCACTACAAAGCTGCATGTTCGTTTTGTTACTCTTTATTGTTTTGTTGCTGGTTCACATTAATAAACATGAACGCCTTCCACGCGGCACCATGGTCCAATCCTTCCAACAACGATCGTTACATAAAAAACATAGTTGCGCCATCCAGGTGTCCGCTACAGAGGACATTTCTTGATAAGCTCTTATTTAATGTGCAAAAGTATTACAGTCCTGACAACTCACTTAACTATTCCTGAGATATTCACTTACTAGAAACAATTTTAATATCAAACTCACAAAAAATCTGAATTCCATAAAATAAGCTAATTTTGACTAAAGAACCAGTAAGATAAAGTTGTCAAGGTCACACCCCAACACGTGATATAATTTATAAGCCCAGAATGTCCTCTCAAAGTGACAACAGGACTTAATAGGGTGGCTTGTATGGCCTCAGAGATAAGGACCAAGAACTGATGTCCACTAGAGGACAACATGAATTGCTGGGTCTCAGAAGGCTATAGTTTGTATCCCTCATTTACTCAAGTGTTTCCTTTATTTTGGCAGTTACCTGCATATCCTCACATATTGGGCACAGTAGTTGAATGCACTATTGCTATTCTGGATATTTCTGTTGATATTGTATCTCTATACAAACCTGCAAAGTCAGTTGAATACAAAATACTCTATTTGGTGTGTTGGCTATTTGTTTTTGTTTGCTTATTCATGTGTGTGAGGCAGAGTGACTGGTGTTTTGGGTGTGGTGTGTGTGACAGAGGCTTCACACATCCACCCTGTGTGTTTGGATGTGTGTGTGTGTGTGTGTGTGTGTGTGTGTGTGTGTGTGTGTGTGTGTGTGTGTGTGTGTGTGTGTGTGTGTGTGTGTGTGTGTGTGTGTGTGTGTGTGTGAGTGAGAGAGAGTGCTTGAGCGTACTTGACTATGAGTGTCAATAAATTGACTTTTCCCTCCATCAGAGTTTGTTTTATCTTAGAAGGAAATATATTACAATTCATACATATCAGATTCAACATCAATGCGGGGTAGAGAGCAGAGACCTGAGTCACCGGGCAAAAACAGTCCCGTCATACACAGAGATCCACTCCATCAGAGTTTAGAATACAGGGATACAGTGCTTTTTTTTCATTTAACAATTTTGTTGTGTTACAAAGTGGGCTTAACACATATTTAATTGTCATTTGTTAACGATCTACACAGTCTAATTTTAAATTGGAAGAAAAATTCTAACTTTTTCAAAGCAAATTATGGAAAACAAAAAACAAAATATATTAGATAAGTATTCAACCCCCTGAGTCAATACATGTTAGAATCACCTTTGCCGCAGTTACAGCTGTGAGTATTTCTGGGTAAGTCTATATCACGATCGTCATACCGATGAGACCATGGCGCAGCGTGAGATGAATACATTCTTCTTTAATAAACGAAGAACACTTAAACAAAACGACCATGACGCTATAACCGCGAGTGCTGACATGCAACTACACATAGACAATAACCCACAAAACTAAAATGGCAACCTAAATAGGATCCCCAATCAGAGACAACGATAAACAGCTGTCTCTGATTGAGAACCAATTCAGGCCACCATAGACCTACATATACCTAGACATACTAAAACCCCATAGATATACAAAAACCCTAGACGAGTTAAAAACGCTAGACAAGACAAAAACACAACCAACCACCCTCGTCACACCCTGACCTAACCAAAATAATCAAGAAAACAAAGATAACTAAGGTCAGGGAGTGACAGTGTAAGAGTTTTGTACACCTGGATTGTACAATATTTGCCTATTATTCTATTTAAAATACTTCAAGCTCTGTCAAGTTCCGTGTTGATCATTGCTAGACAGCCATTTTCAAGTCTTGCCATAGATTTTCAAGTTGATTTAAATCAAAACTGTAACTAAGTCACTCAGGAACATTCAATGTTGTCTTGGTAAGCAACTCCGGTGTATATTTGGCCTTGTGTTTTAGGTTATTGTCCTGCTGAAAGGTGAATTTGTCTCCCTGTGTCTGTTGTAATTTTGACGGAACCAAGTTTTCCTCTAGGATTTTGCCTGTACTTAGCTCTATTCCGTTTCTTTTTATCTAAAAAATAGTCCTTACCGATGACAAGCATTCTCATAACATGATGCAGCCACCACCATGCTTGAAACTATGGAGAGTGGTACTCAGTAATGTGTTGTGTTGTTGTTGTCATTTTTTGCAGTATTACTTTAGTGCCTTGTTGCAAACAGGGTGCATGTCTTGGAATATTTGGAATATATTCACTCTGTCATTTAGGTTAGTATTGGTTAGTATTGTGTAGTATATTCACTCTGTCATTTAGGTTAGTATTGTGGAGTAACTACAAGGTTATTGATCCATTCTCAATTTTCTCCTATCACAGCCATTAAGCTCTTTAACTGTTTTAAAGTCACCATTGGCCTCATCGTGAAATCCCTGAGCGGTTTCCTTCCTCTCCGGCAACTGAGTTGGGAAGGAAGCCTGTATCTTTATAGTGACTGGCTATATTGATACACCATCCAAAGTGTAATTAATATCTTCACCATGCTCAAAGGGATATTCAGTGTCTGCTTTTTTTAATCAGCCATCCGTTTTGTCACTAAAGCACCTTATACCACCCACCACTGCGACTTGTATGCTCTAGTCAGCTGGCCCTCGCTACATATTCGTCGCCAGACCCACTGGCTCCAGGTCATCTACAAGTCCATGCTAGGTAAAGCTCCGCCTTATCTCAGTTCACTGGTCACGATGGCAACACCCATCCGTAGCACGCGCTCCAGCAGGTGTATCTCACTGATCATCCCTAAAGCCAACACCTCATTTGGCCGCCTTTCGTTCCAGTTCTCTGCTGCCTGTGACTGGAACGAATTGCAAAAATCGCTGAAGTTGGAGACTTTTATCTCCCTCACCAACTTCAAACAACTGCTATCTGAGCAGCTAACCGATTGCTGCAGCTGTAATAGTCTATCGGTAAATAGCCCACCCATTTTTACCTACCTCATCCCCATACTGTTTTTATTTATTTACTTTTCTGCTCTTTTGCACACCAATATCTCTACCTGTACATGACCATCTGATCATTTATCACTCCAGTGTTAATCTGCAAAATTGTAATTATTCGCCTACCTCCTCATGCCTTTTGCACACAATGTATATAGACTCCCCTTTTTTTCTACTGTGTTATTGACTTGTTAATTGTTTACTCCATGTGTAACTCTGTGTTGTCTGTTCACACTGCTATGCTTTATCTTGGCCAGGTCGCAGTTGCAAATGAGAACTTGTTCTCAACTAGCCTACCTGGTTAAATAAAGGTGAAATAAAAATATATATTTAAAAAATCCATCTACCAATAGGTGCCCTTCTTTGCAAGCCATTGGAAAACCTCCCTGGTCTTTGTGGTTGAATCTGTCCTTGAAATTCATTGCTCGACTGAGGGACCTTACAGATAAATTGTATGTGTGGGGTACAGAGATGGGGTAGTCATAAAAAAACATGTTAAACACTATTATTGAGGGCCTCCCGGGTGGCGCAGTGGTTAAGGGCGCTGTACTGCAGCGCCAGCTGTGCCACCAGAGACTCTGGGTTACACATCCTTCGTAACCGGCCGCGACCGGGAGGTCCTTGGGGCGACGCACAATTGGCCTAGTGTCGTCCGGGGAAGGGAGGGGTTGGCCGGTAGGGATATCCTTGTCTCATCGCGCACCAGCGACTCCTGTGGCAGGCCGGGCACAGTGCGCGCTAACCAAGGTTGCCAGGTGCACGGTGTTTCCCCCGACACATTGGTGCGGCTAGCTTCCGGGTTGGATGCGCGCTTGGTTGGATTGTGGATCGGAGGACGCATGACTTTCAACCTTCGTCTCTCCTGTGCCCGTACGGGAGTTGTAGCGATGAGACAAGATAGTAGCTACTAAAACAATTGGATACCACGAAATTGGGGAGAAAAACGGGGTAAAATTCAACAAAAAAAACACTATTATTGCACACAGACTGAGTCTATGCAATGTATTATTCCTGAACGTATGAAGGCTTGCCATAACAAAGGGGTTGAATACTTATTGACTCAAGACTCAGCTTTTAATTTTTAATTAATGTGTAAAAAATATCTAAAAACATAATTCCGCTTTGACATTATGGGGTCTTGTGTGTAAATCAGTGACACAAAATACCAATGTAATCCATTTTATATGCTGGCTGTCACACAACAAAAGATTGAAAAAGTCAAGGGGTGTGAACACTTTCTGAAGGCACTGTACATCATTTTACTACCATCAAGGCCCAAAATATAAGTGCCTTTTTATCATCTCATAACACTTTTGCTGGATCAAGATTAGCGAGATTCGTGACAGTGACATAAGTGCTTTTTAACACTATGACTGATGTCTTAGCTGTGAATGAGGGGGAACTGTTAAGATGAGACCACACAGAGCAGTCACCTCCTCTTCACTCATCTACAGTATGACAGATGATAAATGCTAAATAAATTAGGATACATGACATTTCCATGTGGTGGTGGTGTTAGGTTATTATACTATAATGTAGTGTACAGGGAGGTATGACTGCCTTGGGTACCATAAAGTTTCAGAGTTCTCACACCCCCTGACCTCCCACTATCCTTTCATAGTAAGCGAGAGAGTAGCATCACGTGATGGGCTTCTAGGCAATATACACAAGACTAGAAACAGAGTGAAATGCCGCGAAGAAAGTTTTAGAGAGAGAGAATATAACAGGAAGGCAGAGCTACAGAGCAGCCACGACACATAGATGTGTCAAGAGATGTCTGGTAGTGGGCGTGGCCAGGAGACCTCTTCAACAAATGTAATCTATTATTATACCAGGGGTCGTTTTTTTGTTCTTCTCCAAATCTAGAGTAGTCACAAGCTCCTGTCCTCTCACTCACCTTCTCACCCTTTTCCATGCAATGTGAGAGAGAGAGAAAGAGGGGAAATGAATGTGTGAGATGGGTGGGTGGGGGAGCGAGTCCTGTTGGTGACAGAGAAAAAGAAGATGTGGGCCATGAGAAAGTACACCCAGCCCCCTGACTGAAACCACAGCCACCAACCAACCACGTATACAGAGATACACACAGCCAGCTGTAACCATGGCCTACTGCTGACGGCAACCCTCTGACCATCTCCATCTCTCTCCCGCCATCTCCATCTCTCTCCGTATGTTCATTTGTTGGATATGTTTTATTGGTTAATGTGTGGTAATGTGTGATTAGTGAGGCAAATTTGGACTCCTTGTTGCTATCAGCGATGGGCGCTTTTTTCATTAGATCATTTCCTCCTGTGGTTGCCCCGTGCTGGGAAAATGTGCAAGTGAGAAAACACCTATTGTTTCTCCTCTATTCTGTATCAGACGATTTTGTATACAGAATTTGGATGTCTTTACTGTTTTACTGTTTGTATGTCTTCAAGGGTGTGTCCTGAATGGTGTAGCCTGTGTGACTATATGCTGTGTGGGACTGTTCACGTTTGTGAGTGTGTGCACTGTATGCATGCACATGTGTATGTGACTTTGCCTGTTTGCATTGGACTTTGCCTGCTTGCAGATGCACAATAACATGTGGTATGTGTGTGTATGTATTCATGTGTTTGTATCTCTGGGAGAGCTTAAGGCCATCTCTGGTTGATGTGTTAAAACCACAACAGTCAGTGACATTGGGCTGGGCCCAGCACTCTCTTCTCTGGCCCCACTCGTTTATTAGATACAGACAAATTGTTTTGCGTCATATCTTTTTGCTTGTTAGGTTTTAATATAATCTTAATTAAGTATCTATTTTCAATCAATAATTCATACAATTCATGAGTTGACAATATTTTTAAATACACATTGCAAATTAGAAGGCACACCTTTAAAAAATACTTCAATTTGTTGGTCAATAAATACTGATAATAAAAAAGTCCTGTAATATTTGATAAAGTTTTGCTTGTATGCCGTCTATTTAATGGTACTCATTTAGAGCAGGTTTTTTAAAATTAGAGGTGGGTAGCCACCAGGGAGGGAGGTGGGAGGAGGCCAGAGTACTGGCATGGTTTGGTGGGTCGTCATCATGAGCTTCCATTTGAGTGGACCTGACTGCTGCAGGACCTGTGTCATCAGGGAGGGGAGTCTTGGGATGGCTCTTCCTTGGCGTACTCAAAGCTGTCATCGTTCTCTTCGTCACTCTTGTTCTCTGGTGTGCTGTCAGACTGACTGCAAGACTGGCTGTTGCACTCTGGTTCATGTTTTCTCTCCTCTTCACCCCTCTCTGTTAACTTGTCCCCTTCTTCCTCACCTCTCTCTACTCCCTTGTCCCCTTCTTCCTCACCTCTCTCTGCTCCCTTGTCCCCTTCTTCCTCACCTCTCTCCGCTCCCTTGTCCCCTTCTTCCTCACCTCTCTCCGCTCCCTTGTCCCCTTCTTCCTCACCTCTCTCCGCTCCCTTGTCCCCTTCTTCCTCACCTCTCTCTGCTCCCTTGTCCTCCTCCTTGTCACCGCTCTGCTGCTCAGCTTGTTAGGGGAGGGAGGGATCTGGGGGTCATCAGGCTTGTCTGCTGGCTGAGTTAGTTGTTGAGCTTCAGGTTCTGCTCCCCTTCCACCATTCTTTGCTCTGTTGCTGTAGGCTTGTGGACAGTTGAAGTAGGTGTGCCCATCACCATTGCAAAGTGTTCACTTGCTTTCATTCGTGCACTCTCTGGACTTGTGGCTGAACTCACTGGTAACCAAGGTATTTATTGAAACACAGGGGGAAGAGGGAGTGGAGGCCAGGGGAAGTTCGGGCAGGTTGCAGGAAACTAGGTGCGGAGGCTGAGGCTGGAGCGAGAGGGGTTAAGACAGGGTAAGCAGGTCCGGATGGGAATCCAAGGGAGCAGTAGAGTGGGACATCCAGGACAGAGTAGCAGAATTGACGTGGGACTGAAGACAGGGACCAGAGTCAGAGCGGGTAGAACTGTAGCAGAGAGGAAAACCGTGTCAGGCAAGGAAAAACAGGCACAACAGGATCTAAACAGGAACAAACGGTTAGAAACGTAGACTGACTGAGCAGAGATTACAATCTGGCAGCATAGAAGTGGCAGGGCTGAGTATTTGTAGAGGTCTTGATTATGGAACAGGTTGCAGCTGGTCGGGATCTGCTCTGACTCCAGCACACCTGTCTCCGCCCACACAATCACACACATAGAGAGAGAGAGAGAGAGAGAGAGAGAGAGAGAGAGAGAGAGAGAGAGAGAGAAAGAGCATTGGGGGAGTGGCGGCAGGTCAAGGAGACACAGGATGAGCAGTAGAGGGCGTGGCTGGAGCAGATATAACTCACTGGGAGTCGAGCAGTAAGTTTTCAGCCAGGTACTCCCTACTCGGCAACTGTCCTTCCAACAAGATTGGGAGCCATGATGGAAAATTTGCTCAGTTGTGATTAACAAGGGGGACCACAGCACCTAGACCACATCCTAACATCGTGTATTCACAAGTTGAGTCCAACCCCAGGTCACTCTCTGACCAGAGAGAGTCTTGTGTTTGCATCCTCACCTGTCGCTCCATTCGTGCTTGTGATGCTGGTTTCATAACCAAAGCCTTATACAGACTGCTTCATTGGAGCTCAGAGCCAGGAGCATACTTGAACGCAAGGGAACATATCACAGTGGAAAGCAGAACAGGTGAGACAAAAACAAAGAAAGGAAAAGTACACTAAATGCCAACCAGCCATAACCCCCTCCCCCTCCCTAAACCCCTCCACCCCAGACCCCAAGATTCAGGTTCCTAGAAAGACAGGAGCAGCAGCAGGGGAGCAGAGGGACGGATGTAGGAAGAGAAGCCCCTGAACCCCCCATCAGAGACGAGACACAAACCTACCGAGCCTACCACCCCGTCTCAACAACCTGCCCCCCCCTCGCCTGCACTTGCTGAAACCCTGGGGAGAAGGCTGCCAGCCCCCCGCCACAGTAACCACAGCGCTCTGCCAAGCTCCACTCCAGAACATCAAGGCAGTGGTACACTCAACTCCACTGTCTGCTGCTCACAGGATACAATACAATGAGTGTACAAAACATTAAGAACACCTGCTCTTTCAATGACATAGACTGACCAGGTGAATCCAGATGAAAGCTATGATCCCTTATTGATGTCACTTGTTAAATCCACTTCAATCAGCGTAGATGAAGAGGAGGAGACAGGTTAAAGAAGTACCTTTAAGTCTAGAGACAGGTGAGACATGGATTGTGTATGTGTGAAATTCAGAGAGTGAATGGGCAAGACTAAATATTTAAGTGCCTTTGAATGGGGTATGGTAGTAGGTGCCAGGCACACAGGTTTCCATCATGAAGTGCAATGCTGCTGGGTTTTTGAAGCAGTTTCCCGTGTGTATCAAGAATGGTCCACATGAGAGTCAACATGGGCCAGCATCCCTGTGAAACGCTTTCGACACCTTGTAGAGTCCATGCCCAGATTAATTGAGGCTGTTCTGAGGGCCTCTGACTTGTTTCAATCTAAGATGTCGTGTGCTGAGTCATACAGTGATCTCCAATGTAGTTTTCACTGTAATTCAATGGACATCAACTATAATACAGTTATCTTTGCAATCTTACTTCTTTACTTCACTTGTTTAGTAAAATCCTGTCATCTTCTAGCAGCTCTTTTCATCCTTGTTCTAGTGTGGGAGAGTGTTTCTATTTCTGTAGTGGAGATCACTTAAATTACCTCAGTCACAGGAAGAGAGTTGTGTGGGTTGTGTATTATACACATTCCACACTGCATAGACACCAGTGATGTGTGTGTCAATAACTTCCCGTAGCAAGATTATATGGTTAAAGTAAGGTCCCTGTTTTTACGTGAGACTTTGATATTTAAACACAATCAAGTGACCTTAATGTACACATTTCCCACCCTCAGTATGACTGTTGCTACCAGTATCTCCAAGTTACCTGTGACTCAGTAGCATAGAACATTGACTCTCAGACCAAGATGGACAGGTTTGGATGTGTGCTTGGTCCTTTCTAGTGTACGGTAGCAGGATCAGTCCTCTCTAGAGGTAAGACAACAGGCAGGATGCGAACAATAAGCTGAACACCGAGCACAGGTTTCCATTACAGAAGTTGGTTAACAACTGGGAATATCAGATTTGTTTTATTCAATCAAAAACTAAAACAAGGAAAACAGTTTATCTAGCTGATAGACTATTTCTGATTAGAAAATCTCTGGTGTAGATTAGAATAAATCTTGAAAAATAACCAATGTTATGCATCATTGTCACATACTGTAATTATGTGTGTAAGAGTCAAATTAATGTTACAGTATGAGTTTAACAGATTAACATTTTTAATTTCTAGTCTTTAGGTAAATGCTTTGAATTGTACGCTGAGGTATAGACTTTGAATGCACTGTAAAGTTTGGCTGGTGGGTTTTTTGTTGAGATTTCCCACAATCTATTGTTCAGCAACTGCTTCAAAATCAAACCAAATCAATTGTTTTCTGTCATGTCATCAGTTAATGGGTGCGAGGGTAAAGAAAAGGGGATGTTACCGACACCAAAGAGATAGCAACCACTCCAGATTCAACTGTGCATACAAGTGGTAAGTTACAGAATTCAGCCTCTCTCCAGATTTCAACTTTATAATATGAGATTGGTGTTTAATGTTTTGCATAATATTTATTGAATTTGAGGGTTAATTCAGTACAGATATGAATCATTTTAATACATTTAACTGACGAGCAATAAAACATATTAGATATTTTTAGGATTGAGCTTGACTGAAAACTGACCAAAATAGGTTATTGTTTTTACAAAAGTCTGTGTCGTTTATTAATATGTGATTAATGGTAAAACAATATATTCTGATAATGTGTAGAATTGTGAATATCATTAGGAGAATTGCAAAGGAAATATGTTGCATTTGTAATTTGATTGCATTGTATGGTAGGATTGTATGCTATTTTATGAATGATTTGGTTTACATATGTCATATTTAGAAACTTTTAAAAACTTAAAGAGACGTATATCTATTTAGTAAAAGCTCAAAATGTATTTTTCACAACAGATCGTGAGATTTCAGTTTGAATTGCTTGACGGAGTCGGGTAGTCCTCAGAGAAAGACCTGCTTTTGAAATGTGTTTTTTTAAACAGTGTGCAGGTGCCCATGATGCATTTCTTACCCAAACCACAGGCTTTGGCATTTTAACTGATTATTTATCAACAGGTGTGTGTGTTTCACATTGACATACGAAGATAAGGAATACTAACGCAGAGCAACATGAGTGACATTACAGCTTACTATAAGTGTGATGTGTGTAAATGTGTGCCAATCTGTAATTGTACATTATCACATAGCAATTTTTAGTGATAATACATTTTTCAAAAATTTGATGAATGACTACGTTACATTACGTGGAAAATTCATTTATGAAAGTTAATGTTATCAAAAATGTATTATCTCTAATGTCGCAATCTCTTACAGCAGAAACACATATTTATATATCAAACTATTTTATGTCCCTTACTTAATTGTAGAAAAATATCATTACGAACCCAACACATTTCACATTCTCCAGAAATTCAGAAAGGGAGGTGAATGATTCTGTGGATAAATATACTGAGTGTACAAAACATTAGGAACATGTTCTTTTTTCATGACATACAGTAGAGTGACCAGGTAAATCCAGGTGAAAGCTATAATCACTTAACAATGTCACTTTAATCAGTGTAGATGAAGGGGAGGAGACAGGTTAAAGAACCCATGAGATAATTGAGACATGGATAGTTTATATGTGCCATTCAGAGGGTGAATGGACAAGACAAAACATTTAAATGCCTTTGAACAGTGTATGGTAGAAGGACCGGTGCACCGGTTGTGTAAAGTACTGCAAGGCTACTGGGTTTTTCACACTCAACAGTTTCCCGTGTGTATCAATAATGGTCCAATACCTAAAGGACACAACTGTGGGAAGCATTGGAGTTAACGTGGGCCAGCAAAACTGTGGAACGCTTCCCCACCTTATAGAGTCCATGCCCCGACGAATTGAGTGCAACAACTCAATATTAGGAAGGCGCTCTTATTGTTTGGTATACTCAATGTATGTATAGGGCATTGGTATTTGTAGAAAAATGAAATGAAAAATCTATAAATAATATTAGTTCATTGTTGTTCTTTAATACAGAGGAACACTTTGTCAAAGAATCTGTCATTAAGTGAATTTCGAATGACTCCTCGTCTCTTGTCTGTTCTGTAGGTATTTATCTCTCTCACTCTCGCCACCTTCCCCTTGCCTCAGCTCTGTCATGCCTCGCTCATTCCTGGTCAAGAGTAAGAGACCAGGGTCTCATCCCCCTTGCTTCTCTAAAGGCACCAGACACACAAACCCTGACCAGCCACAACCTCATACAAATCATCACGACAGGCAGAACAGGGCGTGGCGGGAAGTAAGGTGCCCACATCGGAGCCCCTTCCAGGAGGACCAGGGCAACCTGTGCTCAGGGTCAGAGGTCAAGGACACCCTGGAATACCCCTGCCCTAGCTGGGATGCCATGGCAACCAGACCACACAGCACCTCGCCAGCTGACCTCTGGACCAGCTGGTCTGGAGGTACCCAACTGATCCTGACTTTATGGCTCTACACTCTATTTATTGTCAATAATAAATAAGTAGATGTAGATATTTGTTATATTTGTATTCCATCGCGTTAAACACTTCACATTGCTTCAATTTGATTGTCATAACTATCTTTATCAAATCCAAAATATATTTTTTTAATTTCAAACTCAATCTACTAGTATGCCACTTACTCCACAGAAACCGGAGGGTACGATGGTGTGGAGCCTTCCGAGTCTGCCCTACCCTGGTCCCTACATTGGCCCCGGGGCCCTGACAGAGAGAGGGAGCTGGAGAAACTGGTCCATGTCTTACTGAGCCACAGGCCACATATGGACCTCAACTCCACCAGCCCATGCCCCCTATGTGAAAAGGTAAGAAGAACCAGCAAGGGTCAGGAATTACAATATAATCAGAACAGCACATCTACCCTTATAGGGTGTATCAACCAAAAGTGTGTGGTTCCAAACCATGCAAACCCCTTCAGGCATGACTAAAATAGAATAAATTAGATACTGTTTGGTGTTTGTGACCTGAGACAACAGTGACAGTAGAGTGGTGGAAATTGTACTCGACAGGGCTCTGTGACATGTCAGAAAATGACATAACAGCAGATTTGTTTGGTGTGAGAATTGAGGCTGTGATGGGTAATTGTGTTGAATATGGTTGACATCTCTGGGAGTATGAGCTACATCTCCTGTTACTCTTAGCTTTCTCTTTTCTCAGGTCTTGTCCTCAGGAGCTGTACTGAAGACTCATTTACTCAGGTCACGTACATGCGTGCATGCAGTCCCATTGGCCACATCAGCCAAAGCCCCAGAGCACCCCTACGAGTTCAAACAAGCCCTGGACACGTACGGAAGACCAAAGGTATATCTGGCAGAAGTACATTGGTGGAGGTCTCTCCACTTCCCAACACAAACTATATAAAAATACCCATGGCAAAATCCTGACCACATCTCTGTGAATGTGTGTGTTCCAGGAGCGTAGCTATAGCTGTAAGGAGTGTGGGAAGGTATTCAAGCGCTCCTCCACCCTGTCCACCCACCTGCTCATCCACTCTGACACCAGGCCCTACCCCTGCCAGTACTGTGGCAAGAGGTTCCACCAGAAGTCAGACATGAAGAAACACACCTTCATACACACAGGTATATGTATATACTTTATCTTATATCATCTATTGCAGCTTGCCTATGCCGCTCAGCCATCGCTCATCCATATATTTATATGTACATATTCTTATTCCATCCCTTTAGATTTGTGTGCATTAGGTAGTTGTTGGGGAATTGTTAGATTACTTGTTAGATATTACTGCACTGTTGGAACTAGAAGCACAAGCATTTCGCTACACTCGCATTAATATCTGATTACCATGTGTATGTGACCAATACAAATGTATTTGATTTGATGTGCGGGGAGGTACACTGTAAGGACACATACACAAATGAGCATAGTGTGTGTTGAACATAGGTCAGCTGGTGTGTGTACAACACAGTACAACTGACATACACATTGTGCAAAGGTCGCTTACATCTGAAGTTAGGAATCTGCCCTACACACTGGCTGCTGTCACAGAGTATCTCTCTTCTTGAATTCCATGTCATGTCCTGCTGTCTGTCCCTGTCTGTCTCAGGTGAGAAGCCCCATGTATGCCAGGTGTGTGGCAAGGCCTTCAGCCAGAGCTCCAACCTCATCACCCACAGCCGTAAACACAGCAGCTTCTGGCCCTTCAGCTGCACGTACTGCCAAAGCAAATTCCAGCGCAGACTGGACCTACAGCGCCACCAGGAGACACAATGTTTTCATTGCAGCATGTACACACAGAGCTGAGGCCATGGGTATAATGGAGATTTGTATTACACAAGTACTGTATGTAGCACAAGAATGAGTGCTTTGTATAGAGATTGTTGACTGGTATTTGCAGTTCCGTATTTATAATGGTACTTTGATCAGTGACTGAGGCTAAGCACATTGTGTTCAAGTTATTTGGGCATTTGTTTTTGTGGATTTGCTTTCGCTCACAGCTTTTCAGGTTGACCGTTTGGATAGTGCTTGAGGGGACCTGATCACTTTAACATCTCTAGCAATGTCATATATATTGTGCGAGCTGGATTCCGTCCATAGCGCAGAAGCTCAGCGTTGTAGCCGGTTGAAATGTAAAGGTCATTTTCGATTGAGCCAACATATGCAACATTTACCACGAATGCTGTCTCCGCCAACGCGGAAACATTGCCTTTAAATGTCAGTCACGCTTTAACGCTACGGATTGAATCCAGCCCTTTAGGCTCTGGTCTCTACTGTGCTGTATGTCTAAAAGGACAGGTGGTTTGAAGAGTGACAAAACAAGCCCTATTTCCCACTTTAATTGGCCATTTTCCTCAGAGCCGTTGCAATTGTAGCTCCCATTGTTGGTGTATGAATGAAGCTGCCATTTTCACTTCACTGTGGCAGCCCACCCAAGGGCATAATAATATACAATCAGGCCATGTGGAACATGTGAGAAATAATGTCTTTGACTGCAGTACGAGCAGAGAGAGACGATGATTATGTTGAAATGATGCTCCACAACTATAGCGACACAACGTGACTGTATATTTTCAGTGTCACAGCCTGGTCAGCATGAGTATATATTAAAAGGGATTTAGATAGAAAAAAAATGAAATACTCTGTTTAAGTTTAGAATTTCTGGGGCGTCATTCATTGTTCTCACCCACACTTTATTTTTAGGATAAAACACAAAAACTCGGTCTCAGATATTTAATTTAAATAGCAACAGCACAGATAATCTCAAACAAAGGGTCACAATTACAACATAGATATATACAATAAGGATCTGGATAATGGCAATTCCCCTCACACATATTCTACTCAAGACATATATTTGACTTCATGTGTTCCTCTTTAAACTCTGTAGTGCTTGTTTCTGTTGTAACATTAGACTAGGCTAGGTTCAGATTCATGCTCATCCTATAGCCAGTAGTCACACCATTCCATTCTAGTTATGACATTGTAGATACAGTATAATGGATCAAATGCACTGACTAGTATTTCATCCAACACTTTGAGGAGTTGCTGAGGCCATGTATCTGTAGACATTCATGTAGTTTCAGTCTTGCAGACCTTTACACATCTCATTGCTTCAAGCATGTGTACACCAAGTACACAAAACATTATGGACACCTTCCTAATATTGAGTTGCACACACACCACCCCACCCCCCCCTTGCCCTCAGAACAGCCTCAATTAGTTGGGGCATGGACTGTACAAGGTATCGAAAGCATTCCACAGGGATGCTGGCCCATGTTGACTCCAATGCTTCCTACAGTTGTGTCCTTTAGGTAGTGGACCATTTTTGATACACACAGCAAACTGCTGTGGGTGAAAAACTCAGCAGCGTTGCAATTCCTGACTCAAACCAGTGTGCCTGGCACCTACTACCATATCCTGTTCAAAGGCACTTAAATACTTTGTCTTGCCCATTCACCCTCTGAATGGTACACACACACAATCCATGTCTTAATTGTCTCAAGGGGAAAAAAGTATTATTTAACCTCTCCTCCCCTTCATCTACACTGATTGAAGTGGATTTAACAAGTGGCATCAATAAGGTATCTTAGCTTTCACCTGGATTCACCTGGTTAGTCTATGTCATGGAAAGAGAAGGTGTTCTCAATGTTTTGTATACTCAGTGTATATGTGGTCACACACACACACACACCAGACCTGGGTTCAAAAACTATTTAGGGTATTTCAATTACTTTCAAAGACATTTCAAAGTAAGTATCTGGATATTTTTCAGTACTTAAATATTTGAATGAATTTGGAAATTCTCAACTACACAGGCAAGTGTATTTTCAAAAATACACAGAAAATAAGCATTTAAATAACAAATACGTAAATATGCATGTATTTGAACCCAGGTCTGACACACTCACAGACACACACCAGGTGTTTCATCTTCTGCCCCACTTTACCCTCGGTCTCAGATTTACCAGAGGAAACACTGAAAATGAGATAGCGAATGATAATATTGTATTTCTTACACATGATATGAGATATCACTATTGCAATCTGCAGGTGCTTGACTAATTCACAAAGGGCGCTAGTGACATGATAAGTCTATAGAATACTAGTCTAAATTTGACATTCTCTTTACTTTGTGGTCCCCCAGCTGCTGTGTGTGTTGCTCACGTTCCATCTCAACTCTACACAGAGCTGTTGGAAGAGTCTAATAAGGCAGGGTTAGTATTCTCGATCAGGCCCCCTCTTCTGGTTGGTGGAGGAGCCCCTGCAACCAATCACATGTCAAGTGTGTCATTAACATTTATACATGGTGAATAAACCCAGTATTTCTCTCAAAAATCATAAGAAAGTTATAATAGTATCTTCTCTTACACCAGGTCAAATCAAATCAAATGTTATTTGTCACATCCTTCGATGTAGACTAACAGTCCACACTAACAGTATAGACTAACAGCCCTTCCCAACAACACAGAGAGAAAGGAAAATAGAGAAATAATAGAATGAGTAACGATAACTTGGCTATATATAAGGGGAACTGAGTCGATGTGCAGGGGTACGAGGTAATCATGGTAGATATGTACATATAACTAGAAAAAGTAGCAGCAGGTATAGAATGTTCTCTGTTTATGTGAATATGGTGGTATAACTCAGTATTTTGGCCTTTGGTCCAGGATAGACTTTACAAACTGTCCCGTGTGGTTACCTGTGTGAGAGTAGATGCACCATAGCGCCCCCATCAGGCTGATGCCCAGAAGGAAAGCAACAAACACAATCCCCAAAACTGAGCCTGCGTCTACCCCAGAGCCTGGGTGACAAAAACATGGGAGGGAAAAGTAGTAGTTAAGCCAAATCCAAGTTACTATCACAGTTGTGATAACTAACACATGTAGGAACATCCGGGAGTTGATATTATGGTTATAGCTAGGGTTGAACCGCTAGGGTTAGGGTTGAACCAGGGAGTGGACATGAAGCTAGGGTTAGGGTTGAACCAGGGTGTGGACATGAAGCTAGGGTTAGGGTTGAACCAGGGTGTGGACATGAAACAAGGGTTAGGGATGAGGCTAGGGTTGAACTGCTAGGGTTAGCGTTGAGGCTAGGGTTAGGGTTGAACCACTAGGGTTAGGGTTGAACCAGGGTGTGGACATGAAACAAGGGTTAGGGTTGAGGCTAGGGTTGAACTGCTAGGGTTAGCGTTGAGGCTAGGGTTAGGTTTGAACTACTAGGGTTAGCGTTGAGGCTAGGGTTAGGGTTGAACCACTAGGGTTAGCGTTGAGGCTAGGGTTAGGGTTGAACCACTAGGGTTAGCGTTGAGGCTAGGGTTGAACTACTAGGGTTAGCGTTGAGGCTAGGGTTAGGGTTGAACTACTAGGGTTAGCGTTGAGGCTAGGGTTAGGGATGAACTACTAGGGTTAGCGTTGAGGCTAGGGTTAGGGTTGAACAACTAGGGTTAGCGTTGAGGCTAGGGTTAGGGTTGAACTACTAGGGTTAACGTTGAGGCTAGGGTTAGGGTTGAACCGCTAGGGTTAGCGTTGAGGCTAGGGTTGAACTACTAGGGTTAGCGTTGAGGCTAGGGTTAGGGTTGAACTACTAGGGTTAGCGTTGAGGCTAGGGTTAGGGATGAACTACTAGGGTTAGCGTTGAGGCTAGGGTTAGGGTTGAACAATTAGGGTTAGCGTTGAGGCTAGGGTTAGGGTTGAACTACTAGGGTTAACGTTGAGGCTAGGGTTAGGGTTGAACCGCTAGGGTTAGCGTTGAGGCTAGGGTTAAACAGCTAGGGTTAGCGTTGGGGCTAGGGTTAAACTGCTAGGGTTAGCGTTGGGGCTAGGGTTAAACTGCTAGGGTTAGCGTTGGTGCTAGGGTTAGGAATGAACCGCCAGGGTTAGCGTTGGTGCTAGGGTTGAACCACTAGGGTTAGCGTTGAGGCTAGGGTTAGGGTTGAACCGCTAGGGTTAGCATTGAGGCTAGGGTTAGGGTTGAACCACTAGAGTTAGCGTTGAGGCTAGGGTTAGGGTTGAACCACTAGGGTTAGCGTTGAGGCTAGGGTTAGGGTTGAACCACTAGGGTTAGCGTTGAGGCTAGGGTTAGGGTTGAACCACTAGGGTTAGTGTTGAGGCTAGGGTTAGGGTTGAACCAGGGTGTGGACATGAAGCTAGGGTTAGTGTTGAGGGTTAGGGTTGAACCACTAGGGTTAGGGTTGAACCAGGGTGTGGACATAAAACAAGGGTTAGTGTTGAGGCTAGAGATAGGGTTGAACCACTAGCGTTAGCGTTAGGGTTGAACCACTAGGGTTAGGGTTGAACCACTAGGGTTAGGGTTGAACCACTAGGGTTAGGGTTGAGGGTTAGGGTTGAACCACTAGGGTTAGGGTTGAGGCTAGGGTTGAACCGCTAGGGTTAGCATTGAGGCTAGGGTTAGGGTTGAACCACTAGGGTTAGCGTTGAGGCTAGGGTTAGGGTTGAACCACTAGGGTTAGCGTTGAGGCTAGGGTTAGGGTTGAACCACTAGGGTTAGCGTTGAACCACTAGGGTTAGGGTTGAACCAGGGTGTGGACATGAAACAAGGGTTAGTGTTGAGGCTAGAGATAGGGTTGAACCACTAGCGTTAGCGTTGAGGGTTAGGGTTGAACCACTAGGGTTAGCGTTGAGGCTAGGGTTAGGGTTGAACCACTAGGGTTAGGGTTGAACCACTAGCGTTAGGGTTGAGGGTTAGGGTTTAACCAGGGTGTGGACCTGAAGGTAGGGTTAGGGTTGAGGCTAGGGTTAAAGTTACAGTTACTTACTGCTGTGGGCTGGGATAGGCTTGGGCAGCTCAGACACACTGGGCATTTGACCTCTCTGACCTAGAGAGAGAAAGAGAGAGTTGGATAAGAAGAAAGAAACACCATTTTACACAGAGTGAAAGTGAATTACTTCAGGCCCATGTGGTGTGGTCCACACCACCAATGACCATCTACTACTCACCAGCAGGTGGCGCCTGCTGTCTGGCCACACCAACAGGCTGATAGACCAGCATGGGTCTGGAGAAGTTTCTGTACTCACACTGACAGAGAGAAGAGAGAGGAGGATAAGCAGTGGCAGATTTAGGTATAGGCAACATGGGCAGCCACCCAAGTCATTACTTTTAGTCATTAATACTACTAGTCATTATGAATATAGAACATGTACTGTACCTGTTGGCTGGGTAGTTTGGATACGAGGGCAGGGATACGGAGGCCCCAGGGATTTGGACAGCCACTCTGTATTATGGCCGTTGGAGGCCCCTGGGTCACTGACTCAGGGCCACAGAGACGGATGCAACAGTGCAGGAACTGGACAGAGTTGTTGTAGATGGGCCGAAGGACAAAACTGAACCTCAGACTGTGTATCTGGTCCTCCTCTCCTCCCATTCCTCCATCGCTCTCCTTCCTTTTGGCTCGTCCTCCTCGACCCCTCTTCCCAACGTGTTCTCTTTTTCTCAATCCTGCTTTGTTCCTCCAAGCCCTTCCTGGATGCCTGAATGATAGGACTCTAGGTACCTCCTCTTCCTCTTCATAATATTCCTCCTCTTCCTCCTCCTCGTCCTCTTGGCCACGTGTCATGTTGCTGAGTGTCAGTGAGGAGTCAGCAGAGCAGCCGTCTCTAATGACTGACCAGCCAGGGGACACACGGGGGTCTGATAGGGGAGACACCATGCAGGACCGCACCTCCACACCCCCACCGAGGGCTCCGTTGGTGGAAAGCTTGGCAAAAACAGTCAGAGACAATATGGGTAACGCATTACTTTACCATGGTCTTATTACTGAGTTGATATTTTGTAAGTGTAATAAGTATTGTAATTACACTAGTACTGTAATTTGTAGGTCTCTGTTTCAACCTGCTGTGCTCTAGTGCTGTAATAGCAGGGCTACAGAGTTCTTATAAAAATGACTTATTGTGACATATCTAGATGTGATTACAATAGCCTTCTGGAGGAAGTCTGCTCTGGACTTGAGGCAGCTGATACTGTAGAAGACTATCAGAGGGAGAAACACAAGTAGTACTTGCAGCAGGAGCTACATCAGCAGATAGACAGACATACAGACAGGCAGACAGACAATTAAACACACACACACATAGCTAGGCAAACTGACCTCCACATAGACACGGTTGTCAGCAGTGATGGCACAAGGACCGGTCTGCCTCTGCTCATAGCCCTCTGTAACAAACAGCTGCAGTGAGACCAGTGGGCCGGCCCTAGCCCTTGTGAGAGGCCCCAGCCCCTGCAGAGTGGGCTGCTCCACAGGAAGGCTTGGGACACTGGAGACTGCAGCCAAACAGCTGAACTAAGAGGACAATGGAAAAGAGGGAGATGTATGGAATGATAAGGACAAGCATAGATATACATGTCTCTCTCTCACACACACACACACCAAACACACACACACTAATATGAAGTGAAATTGGACCACACACACACACACAACCTGTATCATCTCACATGTATGACCAGTGGAGTCGACTCTGTGGGCTCCTCGTCTGTCTCATTGCCCACAGCAACCAGAGGCTTGCTTCTCCATAGTAACACCTGAGAGGATGGATAGACAAAACATGGCAAGTCATGTACTGTAAGAGTTGAAACACTAGAGCAGATAGGTCAGTGAGAGATCAGTAGATAGATTAGTAGATCCTAGTTCATTCACATGCTACATGTCTGTCTCACTGCCTCCCTCCTCTCAGACCTCCACCACTCCCACTACCCAGCCCCCTGCTCCCACACTCCTGTCCCCAGGCCTAGCTACACTCAGGCTGATCAGCAGTGTTCCGGACACTCTGACCTAGGTCACCCATGTGGTGCCTGGGGGAGATAAGACAGACTACTTACACAACCGCAGGGGCCCTTCAGATCACACTAACCAACAACAACACAATTAAAGCCGAGCTCTTCTACTCTCTTCTCTCGTCCTCTGCCTTTCTACTGTGCGTCTCTCGCCATCTATCTCAATCTCACACACAGATACACAGAGACAGAGACACACACACACACAGTGAGGGGCTCCAATAGTGACCTCCATGTCCCTCTCCCCCTCCCCACCTAAGGGAAGCCCATCCCTGCTCTATCCCCCCATCAGATCTGCCTCTCTGATGAGGCTGCTGGACGTCCCAATTGCACAGCTCTTTCTCTTTCTGCTGACTGTGTTTAGCACAGAATCACTTGTAAACAGCTGCACCCAGAAGCATGGCTCCATTACCATTTTGGACCCCATTTTGGTGAGACAAAAACATTGCAAAACATGTGGAGACACAAACGTTGCAGAAACATTTCACAAAACATGTTAAAATATTTTACCCTTTAAAACCACCTCTCTGTCTTACCGCATTTTTGTACTGCACCCCTCTGGGCTCTCCCTGTAGCAGCCCTTCAGTCCCACAGGAAATGACCGGGAATGCCAACAAGAAATGGCTGCTGTTAGACTGGGCCAGGCACTGAGGATCCCGCAGTGTCACCTCCGACACCGGGAGAGACAGGGTCTGTGTGAAAGAGAGCATCACAAAAGCGACACTAAGTACCATCATAAGAACCTACAATACACTCTAGGTCTACATGCAGTATATTGGTATTTGTATGACATAACCTCGCTAACAGGCTAACACGCTAAACTACCAGTACAACCATAACCTCGCTAACACGCGAAACCACCAGTACAACCATAACCTTGCTAACACGCTAAACTACAAGTACAACCACATAGTGAAAGTGACCTGCAGAATGTGTCTGTCCACGGCCACGTTGAGTCGTCCGTCCTGACACTGCACACTGACGGCCTCCCAGCCCCCACTGGTCCTTCCACCTCCCTCACTCAGCCACTGCCTCAGCCTGTGCTCCTGGACCCAAGGGTGCATGCCATCCAGCATACGCACAGGGGGGCCACCTTCTGTGGGGAGGGAGAGAAAGAGAGAGGTGTGCTAACACACAGAACAGCACCTTTTTAGGGATATCATGACCTTCAATATAGAGAGACAACATAATTAATCAGGAGAAACACCAACACAAACACACGGTTAGGAAACACAAAATAAACCATCCAGTTCACTCACACAATGAGGGACACAAGAGACACACACAGGTCCTGACCTGTCCCTCCCCCAGCCAGTCTGATCACAAAATGATTGGCCAGGTCAGCCTCTGTGTATGAGGCCACTTTGGGAAAGCCACTCTGATTGGCCCAGCTCAAAAGGTCATGGGTGGTAGAGAGGTCAGAGGTGAGAATGCTAGTCAGTGTCAGGTCAGGCTCTGGAGGGTAGAGTGGGGACACGCTGTTGGAGGACTGAGTGGAAAGAACAAGGTAGATAGAGAAATGGTTGGGGAAAAAATGCATAAATGGGATGTTTGTGTTACAAGATAACATGGCAAGCCCTGTCAAAGCCAAGTTGAATGTGTTTATTTAAAAACAAAATAACCTGAGATATATGTCCATTGATATTTTGAACTCACGTTGAGGTTTTGAAATTTTGTTTAGCTTGGCCTTCACTCAATGATTGTATTGCTCCTTTAATTTCTTTAGCTATTTTGTCCATTTCATCATTATTTTTCACTTATAAACCTTTTATGACTTTTATACCAAACTCCAGAACAGGTGAAGGACCCATTCTAGCCCACATGATAGGAGAAATACCATAATGTGTCAAGTTTTAATGGATAAGGTCCTCACATAGACAGAGATGTGTCCCCGGAGCCCTGGGACTGTGAGAGCCCAGTTGACTGGAACAGCACTACTGAGGATCAGCACCAACTTGTGCCACCCAGCATTGGCCACTGGGGGCACCAGAGAAATAGTCACCTCCACCTGCAGAGAGCTGGGATAGAGGGAGAGACCGGTCACTGAAAGGCATAGAGGGACAAAATGCATATAAAATGATTAAGGGATAACTCAATAGCTCAACATTGTATTACTTGAACAGCTTCAGAGATTGATATTCTCCACATGCTGGAGACGTCCTAAACTTACCCACAAAGCCCTGACCCTGCTGAACGGAGCTTGATGACATGCACTTCTGGGTTGCCTCCGCCAACTGGAGAACAGCCCTGTACTTCCTGTGGCTGCAGGTCAGAGGTCAGGTAGTTGTGTGACAGGAACAGAGACTGCAGCTGGCACACGCTGGGCATGGTGGTATCTGGAGGGCAGAGGGGAGACTTGGTTGGAGAGGAAGAGAGAAGGTCAGAAAGACCAGGGTCGTGTATTAGTTGTATGTGTGTGGGGCGGGCTCACCCTCGCCCACGCGGACGTAGACGCGGTTGGCACTGGCTGTGTGTGTGAGGGAGGACAAGGAGCCATGCCGATGCATTGCCCAGCGTAGCAAAGCCCGCGGACGGAAAGGCAGAGAGGGCACAGGCTGCACCTGCACTGCCAGACTGGAGGGCTGCACTGTAGAGTTAGGAGAGACCTGGGGCAAAGGGGAGACACTGTGGTTACATAGAGAGACATGATAACACATAGTAATAGAAACATTCATTTGTGGGGGCCTATGTTTCTAAAACAACACACTTGCACAGACATACACACAAACACACTGGAGGGGTCAGTATTTTCATCAGTTCCTCACGGGAGGAAGTAAATACTCTCATCAAAACTGGGTTTTTTTTGGAGTGAATGACAGATGAATGACTAAAAGAGGTACACACACCACACACAGACTGACCTGCACCAATACAGGCAGATCCGGGGGTAGTCTCACAGCCTCCAGCCACCAGCGCACTGGTTGCTTGGAGCTCAGTACCAGGATGAGGGTTTGACGGGGAGGATGAGACAGAGACAGGGGTCTCAGGAGCACAGTCACCTAGAAGGGAAGAGAGGGGGTCAGGGTAAGGAGGCACAATGTATTGGGAGTGATTGTGGGTGTGTCCTACTGTGAGAAACAGAGAGGGAGCACCTGTTTGTCAGGGCTGCGTGTTCCTCTCCCCACAGCGATCACATGGGTCTCTTTCTCTCCACTCTCTCTGGCTGCACAGCCCGGGCCGGCCTCAAAGCGCTCCAACAGCCCCTGCACAGGGTGAAGCTCCCCCGCTGGAGACAGAGAGCACTGAAGTTCCCCACAGTCAACTGCAGAGTTTAAAGACAACCAGATGTCACTCAAGATGGAGCTACGGCTGTATACTCTGTTTACAGGGGACATTGAGGACAAACTAATATAGATTGGGTCTCTGGTGGGAGAGATAAAATGAGAAATAAAACACTTGATGTCCCTGAAAAAGACAACACAGAGAGACCATGTGAACTTGGTGTGAGGTTTGGTAATAGGCAGGATGGACGGGGTCAGCAGCAGACTCTCTGCTCTCACTGACAAACAAGTCTGTCAATCCGCCACATAAACACACTAGTGCTCCACTCGACTGCTCTGGTCTCAGACAAGCCCTCTCACTCAGCCTCACTGTCTACATCTCAGTCTCTGGTTCTTGCTCTCTTCTTCCAGTCAGTGGCTGTTAGCCCACTATTACTAAAATACAGCTTGTTGTTCTCGGACTGAACACAGCTAACTGGGGAGAGCCCCCTGACTGAACTTTCAAAGGTTTTTTTTTTACGTCTCTGAATATTCCACTTTCATTTTGCTAAACCAAAATCTGACCTTTGACACATAGCTCTTTGAAAGCAGAGTCACTCTGGGAGGTACTTTTGAGAGAAATTATTAAAGTTGTACTATTCAGTATGGAAACATCCCGTAGAATTAACAGTACCTCTATAACTGTCTCCTACTTCTTCAAAGAATATCTTAAAGAATCCCACAGCACCCCCCCCATTTTTTTAAATTATAAATAAAAATGGCCTTTCATGAACTCGCAGTTGACCCCCCCCTCCTCCTCCCACTAGCACTGACTTTGCTGGCAGCTACTTTATTGAGGAAAATGTACTTACTATGACTGCGATATGTGGTTGTCCAACATCGCTATTTTAAGATGAATGTACTAATTGTAAGTCAGTCTGGATAAGAGCGTCTGCTAAATGACTAAAATGTCTTGTTTCCCTTACGTCCTGTTCTCTCCCCCAGTAGAAAGAGGCAGAAGAGAATCCACCTCGTCCCTGAAACCATCATGACTATTCTCCAGGAGTGAATTCAATGGGAGAGTCCCTCTTGCGACATCTTGAGGGGGAAAAGAGAGTGATTAATACAGTGGTCTAGACTGAGTCTTTAACAAGAGACCAAGTTCTCCGTGTGCATAATGTTATATTGGACAGGCTGAGAGAACAGATGGATAATATGTATCCAAATAGAGGAGGAACAAACACTAGAGCAAGGACAGAGTTTACCCAGGGAGCAAACAACGTAAAGTCATCTCTCCCACTTGATTCTCATTATCACTGCATTATCAGAACTTCCTCATTCTTCTCCCATTCTGGACAGTATCAGATTCTTGGTGAAATATTTCTTCTCTGTGTTCTGCCAATTGCAACTCTCAAACATTTGTCAATAATATGCTTTAAAGGTTAAATCTGTGATTTCAAAATGCCTGACTGATAAGATGAGTGATGGGGCTGCGGAAAAGTAAGCACTCTCAAATTGATAGGAGCTTTGGATAGCATGCAATCAGGTCTGACTTTCAGTGAGATTGACATGATAGTATTAAACATATTTTCACTCTATTGTTTGTTTATATAGAATACAAATAGGTCTGTACATCTTTCCTTAGCCTTGTTGAGTACACAATGCAATATTATCAAAGGTCATATACCCACTTCTCATAATTGTCACGTGCCTATCTTTATTCTGTGTCTGATAGTGACACACATCATATAATGCTGTGAGACAGAATTGGAGGTCATTGCTCTGCATCGGTTGACCAGTTTATTGTCCTTGGGTGGGCTCCCGAGTAGCGCAGCGGTCTAAGGCACTGCATCTCATTGATAGAGGCGTCACTACAGACCTGGTTCGATTCCAGGCTGTATCACAACTGCCTGTGATTGGGAGTCCCATAGGGCAGCGCACAATTGGCCCAGCGTCGTCTGGGTTAGGGTTTGGCCAGGGTAGGCCGTCATTGTAAATAATGATTTGTTCTTAACTGACTTGCCTCGTTAAATAAATACAAAAAGGATCAGAAGACGTCCAGACAACACACACCTACTCATTGAAATAATGACAAGTCATTAACTGGCGCGCAAAACGCTAATCTCTTCTACTCAAACCTGCCCAGAAAGAACTCACCACGAACTGCAAAATAACGGCTAATGGGACCGGAAACAAAAATTGAACAATTGATTGGCCTTGATGGGTATTATGAGGATGCAGAGGAATAAACTATAGATTGTTCTCGAACAGTGTCATTCAAAACAGTTTTTATATTATTTGTCTCATGTTGCTGAATCCCTTGGCAAATTCATGACAAATATTTAGAACTTCACTCGAAGAAAAAATGCATTAGCCCAGTCAGAATTCACTAGAAATAATACTTTTAAAAAAGTAAATAAACCTACAATGATTCAATTGAAACGGACCACAACTCACAGCACTTTGAATATCTCTCCTGACTTCTGAATACAGCCTATAATAAAAGTCGTAACTCACCTGTGACAGATTCCCGTGGAGCTGGACGTTGAAAACAGACTGTAAATCAACTAGTGATTCTCAGGTTAAAACCATTCAATCATTGGTTAAGACCAGTGACCGCAGGACTGTATTGGCGTATATCACAGCGGGCTACACACCCTCCGTCCCCTCTTTCAATAGTAGAGAAAATAACAGAAAATTGCCTTTACCAAATCTATGTGCTGCTTCAGGCGTCCAGAGACGCACTGGGTGGCATTTCAGATGGGGTATTGCCTTGATATCATCATTTCCGATAAGCCAAAGAAATCAAAAGTTAAGACAGCTTATTTTTTTTAGAGTTGGGATACGGAATTTAAAGAGATTCCCGCGAAATAGTATAAAAGCCAGAGGAGGGGCAAGGAATTGTGCGATAGACGGGAGAGAGAAAAGAGAACAGGTTCTAAAAACGCAAAAAACGTAGAAGGCAACAGGAAGAAGAGAGTGAGAGAGGACGAAGCGTAAAGGGGAAGAGGAGGGATGGTGGGAGGGTAAATAAATAGGAGCAGAAGGCTGGACTTGAGAAGTTGGAGAGGCAGAGGTAAAGTGAGAGGAATACAGAGGGAGGAGGGAAATGAAAGATAGATTAATGAGAGATGGAGAAAAATAATTAGACCATAAAGTACACTGTAATTATTTTTATTCAATGTACGTTTGCATGAGGCTTCCAGCTGCAACATGATTGTGAGTTTGCTCAACAAAATAGCATTCCTGTTGATTCAACATACAATTGTTTGCATATTTCCCAGTGTAAAATGAAACTGTTTATGACAATACATTACATATATCATAAGGCTTTTCTTTGAGGGCCAAGTTACACCCTAACACAGTGGTCTGAAACTCCTGGTTTATAGGCTGTATTAAGCCGGCAAGTCACATTCTGGCTTGCAAAATGTTGTTTAATCCCTTTTAGAATCCAGCCAGAGTGAGGATATTCAACAATTGGAACATTTATTCACCCTCAAACTGCATTGAGAATGATGGCCAGGGTAGGTGTATGGAAGATGAATTATTGAGACTACTAACAGCTTGGATTAGTTTAGAAAAATGTATGTTATTTATGTTTGTGTAGCAAAAGATTATACGATTAATCAACCAATCAACGCAAAAACACAGGTATTGAAAACAAACAATTCTGAAAATCAACCTGCGATAGAGCATGCTGGGAAATGGTTTTGAGTAGTTTTGAGCAAACATAAATTTGTAATTTTACTCAACAAGCTTGTTCAAATTCAGCTCACTTTGAGCAGAGTTTGTTGATTCACCATACAACTGAAAGGCTGCAATAGGATTGTGTGTTTTCTCAACATTTGGGCATATAGCTGAACCAATGTACAGTGTTGCCTTCCAAAGGCACACATTAATTAGTAATTCGACTCAACAAGTTTTGATACATTCATATCACTGTGAGCAAAGATTGAGTGAACCCATTAGCTACATTTCTTGTCCTTCTGGCTTTATTTTTGTTATGTTTTTACTGTGTAGGCTAACATATATTTTCTCTGAAGTGTGGGTGAAATTACACAGATTTTTATCCAAATTGAGAAAGTTCAGAAATAATTCAGAAAGTACTCAATATGCATAATGTAATGATTGTGTTTAATATGCATTTTTAGGTCCTCTTTGCTCAATTCTGTTTCACAGGGAAACTCTTATTTCATGCCATGAAATTGTTGTTGGATATGTTATTACTGTTATGTTTTCTGGTTGATTTAAGTCCCAGATACACATTTTTTATCTGAAATAAATAACAATGTCCAGTACAGTATTTCATATTCAATCTAAATTTAAATCATGGGGAAATTAGTATGTTTGGTCTGTGGACAACAATTTCTAATGTTCTTTTTCTTTGGTCAAGTTGCACTCTACTCTCTCCAGACCGGTCTGAGAATAGATCAGCCTTTTAACTCTTAAACTACCAACTGGGGACATTTTGACCCCAGGGGCATATTTTTGTCATAACAGCCCAAAGTTTGTTTATTAAATTCTTCAAATGTTTTATGACTTTGTCAATCAACTTGTTCTTAACAAATCTAAATAATTGTTTAGTGTTTCTGTATCAATATGGACTATTTAAAAATGTAAGTCATTTGGGATAATTTTGACCTTGTCACGACTTCCACCGAAGTTGGTCCTTCTCCTTGTTCGGGCGGAGTTCGGCGGTCGATGTCACCGACTTTCTAGCCATCGCCGATCCACTTTTCATTTTCCATTTGTTTTGTTTTCTACACACCTGGTTTCTATTCTCCAATTACATGTTCATTATTTAACCCTCTGTTTCCCCCATGTTTGTGTGCGTGTTTGTATATAATGTTCAGGTCGTTACTTGTTGGCTGGTACTGTTTGCCAGGTTCGTTATCACGCCCGTTATTTACGAGTGACAGGTAATTTCACGTACCTGTAATATTTGTTTTATACTGGTGCTGTTTGTGGAATAAATGACCTTGTACACTCATCTCTAGTCTCCTGCGCCTGATTCCATGCACCAGTTACTCACAGCCTGACGGAAACACGCACCACAAATGGAGTCAGCAGGAGCAGTTACCCCGGTACTAGGGGTTGAGGAGCGCGTCCAGCAGCATGAGGCGATACTGCATCGCGGCACCGCATGGATTGCGTCCTACAGACGATGGAGCGCTGGGAGAGAAGAGGAGTTCCTCCAGAGCCTCCGCCAGCACCACCAAGGACACCACTGATCACCCTTCCTTCACCCGGTTCCAGTGGGATTCGGCTCTCCCTTCAGAGGGAGTACGATGGGAAGGCAGCGGAATGTCAGGGTTTCCTATTCCAACTGGAGCTCTACCTGGCGACCGTGCACCCGGCCCCTTGGGGGAGCGAGAGCGTATCCGCCCTCGTCTCCTGTCTCTCAGGGAAAGCCCTGGATTGGGCCAATGCCGTATGGGAGGAAGGAGGAGCGGTGCTGGACCAATTCAAGGATTTCACCCGCCGCTTCAGGGCAGTCTTCGACCACCCGCCTAAGGGTAGAGCGGCGGGTGAACATCTCATCCACCTGAGGCAGGGCACGAGGAGCGCACATGAGTTCGCATTGGACTTCCGGACCCTGGCCGCCGGCGCGGGGTGGAACGACAGGGCCCTGATCGTTCACTACCGTTGTAGTTTGCGTGAGGACGTCCGTCGGGAGTTGGCCTGTAGGGACACAACTCTGACCTTCGACCAGCTGGTGGACATGTCCATAAGGTTGGATAACCTGCTGGCTAACCGCAGACGTCCAGATCGGGGTCTGACGATTCCATCCCCCAGCACCACCGCTCTGACGCCCATGGAGCTGGGAGGGGCTGCAATTAGGGCGCCTGGAGGAGGGGCCAATCCAGGCACCATCTGTGACCGCAGAGGGCACACTGCCGGTCGGTGCTGGGGAGGTAGGAGTCGAGGTAGCAGGCAGGGCACTCTCGTGTCACCCCAGGTGAGTCGGTACCAGGCTCACCTAGAGCCCCCTGTTGCTCACATGTTTTTGTTTATTCATTTTCCTGAGTTTTCCCCTCATTCCCAGCATCAGGCGCGCATAGATTCAGGCACAGCTGGGAATTTTATTGACAGATAATTTGCCCATTGTTTAGGGATCCCCATTGTTCCTGTGGATATGCCTTTCCCTGTGCACGCCCTGCATAGTCGACCATTAGGGTCAGGGCTAATTAGGCAGGCCACCGCTCCACTGGGCATGGTTACGCAGGAGGATCACAAGGAGAGAATCAGTCTCTTCCTTATTGATTCTCCTGCGTTTCCTGTGGTGCTGGGCCTACCCTGGTTGGCCTGTCATGACCCCACTATTTCGTGGCAACAGAGAGCTCTCACAGGGTGGGTCACGAAAGTGCTCGGGGAGGTGTTTAGGGGTTTCCGTCGGTGCTACTACGGTGGAAAGTCTAGACCAGGTCTCCACCGTGCGCGTCCCCTCTGAATATTCCGATTTGCTCTCACCATCTGAAAGAAGAAGGCGACTCAATTACCACCCCATCGACGAGGCGATTGTGCGATAAATCACCTGGTAGACGCAGCACTTCCCAGGAGTCACGTGTATCCCCTGTCGCAAGAGGAGACGGCGGCTATGGAAACATATGTCTCCGAATCCCTGGGGCAGAGATACGTTCGGCCCTCCACTTCACCTGCCTCCTCGAGTTTCTTTTTTGTGAATAAAAAGGATGGAGGTCTGCACCAGTGTATTGACTATAGAGGTATCAATCAGATCACTGTGCGGTACAGTTACCCGCTGCCTCTCATCGCCAGTGCGATCGAGTCAATGCATGGGGCGCTTCTTCACAAAATTGGATCTCAGGAGCGCTTACAACCTGGTGCGTATCCGGGAGGGGGACACGTGGAAGACGGCATTTAGCACCACCTCAGGGCACTATGAGTACCTCGTCATGCCATACGGGTTGATGAATGCTCCATCAGTCTTCCAGGCCTTTGTAGACAAGATTTTCCAGGACCTGCACGGGCAGGGTGTAGTGGTGTATATCGACAACATTCTGATATACTCAGCTACACGCGCCGAGCATGTGTCCTTGGTGCGCAAGGTGCTTAGTCGACTGTTGGAGCATGACCTGTACGTCAAGGCTGAGAAATGCCTGTTTTTTCAACAGTCTGTCTCCTTCCTAGGGTACCGCATTTCCACATCAGGGGTGGAGATGGAGAGTGACCGCATTTCCGCCGTGTGTAATTGGCCGACTCCCACCACAGTAAAGGAAGTGCAGCGGTTTTTAGGGTTTGCCAATTACTACCGGAGGTTTATCCTGGGTTTTGGTGAGGTGGCGGCTCCCATTACCTCACTGCCGAAGGGGGGCCTGGTGCGCTTGCAGTGGTCGACTGAGGCAGACAGGGCTTTTGGTCACCTGAAGGCTCTGTTTACCTTGGCTCCCATGCTGGCTCATCCGGATCCCTCTTTGGCATTCATAGTGGAGGTGGACGCATCCGAGGCTGGGATAGGAGCCGTGCTATCTCAGCGCTCGGGTACGCCACCAAAGCTCCGCTCCTGTGCCTTCAATTCGAAGAAGCTCAGCCTGGTGGAGCGAAACTATGACGTGGGTGACCAGGAGCTGTTGGCTGTCATCAAGGCCTTGAAGGCGTGGAGACATTGGCTTGAGGGGGCTAAACACCCTTTTCTCATCTGGACCGACCACCGCAATCTAGAGTACATCTGGGCGGCGAGGAGACTGAAACCTCGCCAGGCAAGGTGGGTCATGTTCTTTATCCGTTTTGTCTTCACCCTGTCCTACAGACCAGGTTCCCAGAACGCTAAGGCAGACACACTGTCCCAAATGTATGACACAGAGGAGCGGCCCATGGATCCCACTCCCATACTCCCGGCCTCTTGCCTGGTGGCACCGGTAGTGTGGGAGCAGGATGAGGACATTGAGCGGGCGTTACGTACAGAGCCCACTCCCCCCCAATGTCCAGCTGGGTGTCTGTACGTTTTGTCTGCTGTCTGCGACCATTTGATCTATTGGGCCCATACGTCACCCTCCTCTGGTCATCCGGGCATCAGTCGGACAGTGCGCTGTCTTAGTGGGAAGTGCTGGTGGTCAACTTTAGCTAAGGACGTGAGGGTTTATGTCTCCTCCTGCTCGGTGTGCGCCCAGTGCAAAGCTCCCAGGCACCTGCCCAGAGGGAGGTTACAACCCTTACCCGTTCCACAACGGCCGTGGTTGCACCTGCCGGTGGATTTCATAACCGATCTTCCTCCATCACAGGGTAACACCACGATCCTGGTCGTTGTGGATCGTTTTTCTAAGTTCTGTCATCTCCTCCCTTTGCCCGGTCTCCCTACGGCCCTACAGACTGCGGAGGCCCTGTTTACACATGTCTTCCGGCACTACGGGGTGCCAGAGGACATAGTATCTGATCGAGGTCCCCAGTTTACGTCAAGGGTCTGGAAGGCGTTCATGGAATGTCTGTGGGTCTCGGTCTGCCTTACCTCGAGTTTTCACCCCGAGAGTAACGGGCAGGTGGAGAGAGTGAATCAGGATGTGGGTAGGTTTCTGCGGTCGTATTGCCAGGACCGGCCGGGGGAGTGGGCGGCGTTCATACACTGGGAAGAGATGGCCCAGAACTCGCTCCGCCACTCCTCTATTAACTTCTCCCCCTTCCAGTACGTACTGGGGTACCAGCCAGTTCTGGCGCTTTGGCATCAGAGCCAGATTGAGGTTCCTGCGATGGACGACTGGTTTAGGCGCTCGGAGGAGACATGGGACGCCGCTCATGTGCACCTTCAGCGGGCCGTGAGGTGTCAGAAAGCAAGCACAGACCGCCACCGCAGTGAGGTCCCGGTGTTCGTACCGTGGGACCGGGTCTGGCTCTCGACCAGAAACCTGCCCCTCCGCATGCCCTGCCGGAAGCTGGGCCCGCTGTTTGTGGGGCCATTCAAAGTCCTGAGGAGACTGAACGAGGTTTGCTACACGTTACAGCTTCCTCCAGATTACTGTATTAACCCCTCGTTCCATGTGTCTCTCCTCAGGCTGGTGGTGGCTGGTCCACTCCAGGAGTCTGAGGTGCGGGAGTTTCCTCTGCCCCCTCTGGACATCGAGGGGGCCCCGGCGTATGCAGTTCCAGCCATACTGGACTCGAGGCGTCGGGCAAGGGGCCTTCAGTACCTCATGGAGTGGCAGGGGTACAGTCCGGAGGAGAGATGCTGGGTGCCGGTGGAGGACGTATTGGACCCTTCGATGCTGCGGGATTTCCACCATCTCCATCTGGATCACCCTGCACCTCGTCCTCCGGGTCAACCCCGAGGTCGGTGTCGGGGGACTGCTGGAGCCGCGCATCAAGGGGGGTCCCTCTCCTTGTTCGGGCGGCGTTCGGCGGTCGACTTCACCGGTTTTTCTAGCCATTGCAGATCCACTTTTCATTTTCCATTTGTTTTGTATTTTTCTACACACCTGGTTTCTATTCCCCAATTACATGTTCAGTTTACCACATGTTGGTGTGCGTGTTTGTATATAATGTTCAGGTCGTTACTTGTTGGCTGGTATTGTTTGCCGGGTTCGTTATTACGCCTGTTATTTACGAGTGACCGGTAATTTCATGCACCTTTAGTATTTGTTTTATACTGGTGCTGTTTGTGGAATTAATTGGCTTGTACACTCATCTCTGCTCTCCTGCGCCTGATTCCATGCACCAGTTACCTACAGCCTGACAGACCTCAGCCAAAAACATATACTTCTGCCTATAGTAATTGGATAAATAGGACCTTTATTTGAATCTAGGTTTCTCTGGAGACATAATAACAAGTTATCCACACCACCAGAGGGTGGAGGGGGACCTGTATCAGTGATTTCGACCAGATAGACAGATCATCTGCAGAGCTCCCCATGTACTCTCCTAAGATGTAACTTTTCTACACCATGCATCATATGACTGTGTTCAAAACCAAAAGTACCTTATTTTCTATATAGAAAATTTGCCAAAGGTATACAAGGTCTGGCAATGGTATCAATACTTGATATATCTGAAATACAGAACTCAGATAGGCTCTGAATCTAGTTATCTGGTTATAACTAGGTAAGACCACATACATGCTTAGTTGTTGTCAAAACAGCTGATAAAAGTCTGTCAGTGGTATGAATACTTGGTAAAACTATAATACAGAAACCAGCTGCCCTCTAAATGTACACATAGTGTTGTATTGGTGTGTATTCTCCGAAAAATACTTATTCTACTGAAAATGTGATATAAATAGCAGAATTCCTATAATATCCACCAATATTCTATATGTGCAACTTGGAAGTATATTTTGGTGCTCTATACTTTGGTTTGTAGAGACTTAGATGTGGGCTTTTTGCAATAGTTTTGGTCATTGTCTCTCAGAATCACTTTTTGAAGTGAATTGAATCCTTTTTGTCAATAAAATGTTTTATATTTCAAATGTTGGTGTACTGCCCCTTTAAAATATGATAATTTTGACCACATAAATACTACACAATTAATATTTACTTAAAAATCCAGAAACTAAATGATACTATAATTAAATTATGGTAAATTTGCTTTTTAGTACTAATGTGGATTGTACTTGTGGAAAAAGCTGCACATTCTATAAAGGACAAATGCATATATATGTTTGACAAAACATCCTGATTAACTGTAATTTTGCTAAAATAACGTCTATTCTGGTCATCTTTTATTTCAGATAACATGTATCACATTTTTATGACGTTTTGATAAAACGTAAGTTGATATTTTGCTGTGATTGATTCTTTTACCAATAGTTTCTTCTTGGGGTCAAAATGACCCCAGTTGGTAAATGATGTCTGTCAAATATTATGTTGGTAGCTTGAGAATTAAACGAGCAGACATGCAATCTATCTATGAAAAGAAATATGGCCACGGAAATTAAATGAAAATTCCAGTCTTGTCTGCAATTTATGTGAACATACACTACATACTGTAGAACCTGAAAGGGTTCTTCGGCTGTCCCGATAGGAGAACGCTTTGAAGAACCCTTTTTGGTTCCAGGTAGAACCCTTTTAGGATCCACGTAGAACCCTTTCCACAGAGGGAAAACACCCTTGCTGACCTGTTTTCGTCCTAACCAACTCACTTTTCAGTCTCAGTCAGGCCTTCTTTAATTTCCACCTTTCTATGAATAGAAAATGGATTTTTCCTTCCATAGCCGTCCTTTTCTTGTCGGCTAGGTTCTCTGTCCACTTGGAGCTCTCAGTACATCCTCAATCTCCTTTACACAGCTAAAGCCAAACCACCCCTGTCTAACTTGATCACAACACTGTCCAGCTCATACCCACCTACCGTACAGCTCTCAAGATCAGTAAACCCCTTGTGAAATCTGTGAATGCCTGGAATGAGGACAGTATAGAATCACAAGGGATGTTTTCTGTGTCCAGACTGGGACATTTTTCATGAGTTAGACATGCACAAGTCAGCAGAGGATGTCACAGACTACATCATTTCTGTGTTGACTCTGATACCCCAAAAGACAAAAGGCATACCCAAACAACACACATCTTATTCATACTGTACACAAATGAATACACTAGCAGTAATCCTGAAAACTATATTGTCAAGTTTTCTGATCATACCACCGTCCTTTGTCTGATGTATAAAGATGCTGATACTACCGTGTACAGGTCTGAAATTCAAAGGTTTGTCAAGTGGTGTGATGAACACCATCTTATCCTCAATGTAAAGAAAACAGAGGAGATGGTGTTTGACCCCAAATCTGTTGGCAACCACGTGCCTGTGGTTGTCCACAATGTTAACATAGCACAGCTTAGTTCATACAAGTAGCTGGGTGGACACATGGACAATGTATTGAACTGGAAGGTCCAAGTAGAGTGTCTGCTGCAGAGTGCAACAACGTCTCTATTTCCTAAGTAGACTCAGGGTTTTGGGATTTGACCAGAAAATAATGCTCCGGAGTAAAAACGTACTCTGGCAATAGAGATTTTCAGAGTTGTGTCAATTTAGTGTTGATATTTAACTTTAGCTCATTGGGTTTCACTCTGTACAGTATTAATTCAAAATAATTATTTTTAATCTCTGCAGTGTTGTTCAGTATTCTAGAGTTAATTATTTAGAGTAATGTTTGCTCTCAATACAATCGCAAGAGTTAATTCAACTCCTATGTAGTCAAACAACACTATTTTGGGGTTTATATGTTTCCATTTGAGGTATAAGGGTGTAAAGTCTCATTTGCATATTTCTTCATGTGTCACATTATGGTGTCTTGCAATGTGACATCCAATCTCTAGTGGTATCCATTTAAGAGGGAGGATGTCCAGAAATGTTACATCACCTACAACTTACATTCAGAATCTATGTCAGAGCAAGGCAGAGTGTAATGTTGCTAGAGACGACCTACATCATGTATTCTGAAACAGCCTTCTCAGTAACGGTTGCCATAAAGTCAAACACTTACAGATTAGTTTAGGAAAATGCATGTTACATATCATTGAGTAGCATTAGATCAGAAACAATCAATGTACACGCGTAAAACACACATTGAAACAAAACATTTGTAAAAAAAAAAAAAAATGGACCTGCAACAGAGCATGCTGGGAAATATGACATCTGTAGATACTCCGTAGTTTTAACTCCCTGTCTCCGGTTACTCTTAAAGGAGTTAAAAATATACAGTCCCAATTAACTCATCATGGGCACTAACTCCAGGGAACGTATCACTCTGTTGAGGGTTAAGATAACTTCAGTAGAGTAAATGTAATTCTACATTTCATCTCTCCTTGATTTACTGTGTAGGTCTACTTCTACATTGCGGAATGAAGCTATTGGCCCAAAACACTACTTAAAAGTGTAATTTTGTGAGTAGGTGGTTTCTGAAAAGTGAACAGAGTTACAGGCCGGATTGTCCAATCCCAAATCAGAATTCTCCACTAAAAGCTAATATTTGTTCATTAAATGGTCCTAAATGTTTTGAGTGACGACGGATGTTTCGGTCAAGAGGTACTGAGGTACTGCAAGACATATTTAAAAAGGTTTGCTTTACCACTAATGACCACAGCGCAAAGATGTTGAGACAACCAGGAAAGAGCCAAGTGGAAATGCGGATGGTTAATGTGAGTGGTGCTCTGAGGCAGACCAAGCCAGGGAAGATATCTATAATTGCATGCATTAGTCACTCTAGAGCCCCGTTGCTATTGAAAGGCCCACTATTGCTCCAACAACCACTTATCTGTCCTGGTTTCTTAAGTAAAGAGATCAGAGTACATTGGACTGGCAGACTTGATAAACAGACTGAAGAACATGCAGCAGGGGCATTTGAGCCGTAGAGCCTTCAGCAGGCCAAGTTGGTGACATTGATGTGTAGCAACCTGATGCTCTTTAGCTACAAGTGTTTGTCATTGCGCTTCACATATTTTCTGGATCGGTGACATTCACATATTTTTCCACATTCAAACATCCAACCTGGTTCTAACAATGACAATAATGCAGTTATTGTTGGTCTCTGTTCCTTGTAAGGCAATGTTGGTCTTCACCGCCCAAGGTGTCCTAGACTGCTACAGTGTGTCCTACAGAGAGAGAGAGAGAGAGAGCCAGAGAGAGCCAGAGAGAGAGAGAGCATGGGAGACTCCTGTCTCTTCCTGGTAATGGTTTTTTATATTGGCTTTGACCAGAAAAGTGCAGGATAAAATGAAACCGCAGGCTCCTTTAAAACTAGGCTCCAGTGAAGATGGGAGGCAAGGAAGGAGTGAGGGAAAGAAGGTCAGAATGAGGGAGGAGAGAAGTGTGTTCCAGGAACACCCTGACCCCCCCTCTCCACACACACCATCAACAAGTTCATCTCTCCTCATCTAACCCCACCCCCTCCACATCTTTTCTCCCTTTTTTGAAAATCTACAATGATGTTCCCGGTCTCTCTTATTTTTCCTTACCTGGATCAAAATGACACATTATTGCCTCTCTGTTTTTCATTCTCCTCTTCCTCTTCTCCAGGGCACAGTATTGTCATTAGCACATTGAATAATAACAATCCTCTCCTGCTGTACAGTATCAGACTCAGCTCTGTTCTCCTCAGAGTGTCGCTCCTCTTTCTTTGTCCATGCCATATGTCACCATCTCTACACCTACCTATCTGCACTGGTGGCCCACTGTGTCACAGTCTTTGTCTACTTCTGGCTGGTACTCTCTGTTTCAGACATAGTTCCAGCCCCCTGAGATCACTGAGCACTGCTGTAACTATTGCTCTGTGATGACATAACATGCTGGGCTATGACTTATTTTTTAAATTTGTTGTATTTCACCCCCTTTTTCTCCCCAATTTCAATCTTGTCTCATCGCTGCAACTCCCCAACTGTCTTGGGATGCAAAGGTGGAGTCATGTGTCCTCCGAAACACGAACCGCCAAACCATGCTTCTTAACACCCGCCCAACACATTGCAACTGCAGGCGCCCGGCCAGCCACAAGGAGACGCTAAAGCACGATGAGCCAAGTAAAGCCCAACCCTCCCCTAACCTGGACGACGCTGGGCCAATTGTGCGCCGCCCAATGGTACTCCCGATCACGGCCGATTGTGACACAGCCGGGGAACGAACCCGGGTCTGTCGTGACGCCTCTAGCATTGCCTTAGACCCCTACACCACTATGGAGGCCCTGCTCTGCAGACGGTTTCATTCTCATCCATTTTATTATATTGCATTACGTTGACCTTAGGCCTAGTCATTCATTGTTTATGTGAATCTACAGCAGAGAGACTCCAAATTCCAGTGTGTTTCTGACCTGGAGAGAACACACACACACACACACACACACACACACACACACACACACACACACACACACACGGAAAAGAAAAGGCCCTGCTGTAGACATGTTTGGCCCATTAGGACTGAGTGTCTTCATGGTGTACCCGCTACTGCTAACGGTGTCTGGTGACGTGCAGCACACTCTGCTCTGTTCTATTACTCAACATAATGAACGTAACATTGCTTTAAAAGGAGTTCAGACAATCCTGGATGACAAACAACTTTAGTTATAGTAGTTTGGATTGTGTGAGACAATCCATAAACAATATACACTACTGTACTCATATTGTAGGTTTTATATCACAATATTGAAGAAATAAGTTCAAAGAATTCCTGCTAATGTAGAATGGTAATTGGGCTGAAAAGTCACAAAGCTGTGAGTCAGTCCATTGGGTTCACATTTTTACTAAGTCACAATTCCAGACATGATTGACAAATCAAACACCAAAAAGAAACTAAAATCACAGAAAACTAATTTGAAAAATAATTCTAAATGATTGAGGATAAAACTCGTACAGAGTGGGGAGAGTAGAGGAGTATCCCATTTGAAGACGAGGGGTAACATGACATGGTGAGGACCCAGCCCAAACACAGAAAAACACCTCAACTTTCATCCTTCCACCCTCATCATCCTCACTAGCATCCCTTGGCATTCGTCACACACTGAATCTGCACCCCACTTGGTCATCTCCTCAATTTCTCTGGAACACTTTTGACCTTTTCTATGGCTCCCCCATGTGGTGATTTATGAGAGGTGCAGGACTCCAGATGACAGCAATGGGAACAGACTGAGGCAGGATCAGAATTTACACACAGAAACAGTAAGCAGCCTCAAACGATAAAGGGAGAGGAAAGATAGCAGGCAGAGAGGCAATAGAGAGGTCCATTTGAACTGTATTGTCTTCTACGGAGAATATCCATGTAATCTTTTAAGTGGGCTCCATTACTTTCTATAGGGAAATAAACTTCACTCAGTTCCAATGTTGCTATGCTGCACAGACACTGTGCCCCAGCACTCATCCACTGAGCGTTACATCATCCGGATTATCTTCATGTATCATCCTATAAAAGGCCCTCCAGAAATCCATTAGAGGTCAGTAGATCCCTGACAATGTATCTCCGCAGAAGCATTCACATCTTCCTGTAACTTTCCTCTGCCTCGTCACAGTTCAGACAGAACAGCAGTAAGCCTCTCCTGGTAACATCCCTCTCGCAGTGCAGAGTCCCTCGTCAGCTCCTCTTATAGTCTAAAGGGAGAGTCTGACCTTGACCCTTAGCAGAGGTCAGAGACGTAGTCAAAGTCTTTGAAGCAGTCCTGGTCCTTGCGGGAGAGGGTACGGCGTTCGCGGGGCGGCGTGAGGGCGGGGGTCTCGGCGGTGAACTCCTCGTCAAAGTTGCTGACGTCCTCCCTCCCCCTGATGTTGGGGACGAACGGGGGCGGGAGCCGCCTCTGCAGCAGCGCTTCCCAGTCCACACCCTGAGAGGGCGAACAGAGAGACCGGATTGGTTCATAGAATCCAGGTGAATTAAATAATCTATGCAACTGAAAACAGCAACCCATGACGTTACAGTACCACATAGAGTTGGAGCAGATGCTGGAACTATTTAACAGGCTCACCGATTACATAGCAAGAGTTTAATCAGTGGTTTATAAGGAATGTTAACTAATGACATGTGTGTCTGTGTTTGAGGGAGAGAGAAAGAGAGCGAGAGAGACTCACCCTAAAGAAAGACTGTTTCTTGACATCATCAGCATCTTTCTCACCAGAGCCTAGGCGCCGATCCGGGTTCCTCCTCAACAACTGGCAACAGAAAACAACAAACACCTCAACCCAGACATAACAACTCACAGACCAAACACCAGCTAGCAACACACACAGATGGCAAACAACTGAAAAAAACATCAGAAACACTTTCACAGAAAACCCACTGACTGAAAACTAGAAGCAAAATGGCTCCACCTTTACAGTGACCAAACTGACCATGTCAATCAATGTGATTCTCTCTTGCTCCATTGGTGATTGGTGGGATGTGAATGTTGGGGGAGGAGCTTACCCGTCTCATGATGCCGATGGCCTCTGTGGAGAGGAAGCGAGGGTAGCGCACCTCGTCATTCACTATGCTGTCAAACACCTCCTCTTCATCATCACCTGGGAATGGAGACTGACACACACATGGACCACACTGTCACGCTCGCAGCCACTCATTTAACCTATTATGGCACCCCAGTGATGTGGCCAGGGAATGCCACTGTTTGGTGTGTAAAGCCACACTCCACAACCAGCATTTTTAGGCTGCAGTGCCAAGCCCCACACCTAAAGCCACTCAGCCTCGTTAGGCTGCAATACACCTGGGGCATATAAGGTGCAAGTTCAGTTCAGCATGAGAAGAGGAGCTACTGGCTGAATGCTGCAGGCTGAGCATTACAGACATTTGGGAAAAGCTCCTGGCTGGATGCCGAAGGCTGGGCTCTATAGACATTTGTTTGAAGCACATGGACATTGTGAAGCTGGTAAGCTGGGTAGCAGCCCAGCTAGTTTTAAGTTCAGTGTAACTAAGTTCAGTTAAGCCCTGTGTGGGAGAGTGTTTTCAGTTACAGTTTGAGAACTATCTTTGTGACCCTTTTATCTTGAATAAATATGCTGCCTTGGCTTAAGTTGTGCCTCTTTGTGTTGGACTAATGTCATTATTACTCATCATTGCCATCCAACCAGCCACGCCTAGTGAGTTGTTACACTATATTAATTTATGTAACATATGGCTCAAACACACATCACTTTATGTAATATAGACTAAAGTGCTGTATTACCATAACGGCTTAAAGTATAAATTACTCATTAAAGGGATTCTCCGGTACTTTTGTGTACTTTTTAGCCAGTAGTTCTGAAAGTGGGCCCCTGAAATATCCTCTCTCTCGCTCTGCTGTCGGTGCGTCATGTGCATATTGCTAGCTGTCACTCATATGGCGAGGGGCTGAAGCTCATTGGTTGAACTCGAATTGCTAGGGGGCTGGACCGCTTGAGGGAAAATGGTGCAGCACAGCTTCGTGCCTAATTGAGGTAAGACAGTAATTCTCCAAATTAATGATGTATGAACTACACATTGACACATCCAGCCCAAAGCGGGAGGTTTAAAAAATACTTTAGTAGTCGCCAAAGTTCCAGAGCATATCTAAATAATAAGGCTAGATATGTATGGAGTCATATTTATATAATTCTCTGAAGAGGTTTTTAGAGTCAAGTCTCTTACCTCTCCCACCAGCATCTCATACACCAGTACTCCCAGGCCCCACCAGTCCACTGCCCTGGTGTAGGAGGTGTCTGTCAGAACCTCTGGAGCCAGGAACTCAGGAGTACCACAGAACGTACTGGTCCTGTCCCCATAGCCCATACCTGGGGAAGTAGAGAGAGATCAGGAATGAGACGAAGGGAAGAAAAGAGAAGCAGTGAGAGAGAGGTTGTTGTGAGAGAAAAACGGAGAGAGGAAGGAGAGCGAGAGAAACACAAACTGAGTCACAAATATATAAAAACATGAGCTCATTAGCAAAAAGAGGCCTCAATAAAAAAGACTCAAAAGTACTCCAAACTACAACCGCTATGACCTTGCATCCTTACAGAGCTCTGGAGACATGATGAATAAGTTATAGAGAACATACCCTCTTTGCAGAGCCCGAAGTCTGCGATCTTCACATAGCCCTGTGTATCCAGCAACAAGTTATCGAGTTTAAGGTCCCTGAGGAGGAGGGATGAAGACTAATTCAAAATTGATGGGTACTCTGAGGATGAAGGGGTAGGAGGATGAGAGGGTCATGTGTTCTGTGTTTCATGTCTACCCAGAGTACTCACCGGTACACAATCTTATGGTCATGAAGAAACTGCAGGCCCAAAACCACACAGGCTGCGTAGAACCTGCAGGACAGACAGACAGACACGCGCACACACAAATAGTCAAGACACACACACACACACACACACACACACACACACACACACACACACACACACACACACACACACACACACACACACACACGACAGTAACAGCAGACCGTGGATGGATATGAGTACGCATACAGTGTACAACCATATGAACACAAATATACATATCTCAAAGCATGTCTGCTCCTCCCCCATGTTCCGTTACACATTCAGTAGAACACAGAAAACACAGAAATACACAGCAGTACCCACACGGCTCGGGGCTCTGTAAAGACGTCTGCGTGGATGTGCATCATGAGGTCACCCCCAGCCGTGTACTCCATGACGAAGCACACGTGTTCTGGGGTCTGGAAACAGGCAAACAGGTTGACCAGGAAGGGATGGTGGGAGCTGTTCACCGTCTCAAAAATACGCTTCTCGCACATCAGACTGAGGAGAGGGAGAGAGGAGAGGGAGAGAGGAGAGAGAGAGAGAGGAGAGAGAGAGAGAGGAGAGGGAGAGAGAGAGGGAGAGGGGAGAGAGGAGAGAGAGAGAGAGGGGAGAGAGGAGAGAGAGAGAGGAGAGGGAGAGAGAGGAGAGGGAGAGAGGAGAGGGAGAGAGGAGAGAATGATAGACGACAACAGGAAAGAGAGACAACTGTCTAATGTCAAGTACAGTATGTAAACACACAGTTAACTTGTACAGTGTATATTTTCGCCATGGTTTGTTGCTGATCAGTTTTGTGTTGACAATTTTGTGGCACACTGTATATAAAACTAGACAAGTCATTTCACCATGATGGAGGTCATATATATTGTCAGACAGAGGCCTGATATAGATGGCCTGTGTTCTGTCTTGGCCTGTGTTGCATTCTAGTGTAGATCCATACCTGTCCACTTCGTCCCGCGCCACAATGTCTCCCTTCTTCAGGGCTTTGATAGCGTACACACTGCCTGTCCTCTTGTACTCCGACAACAACACCTGGAAAACACCAGTGGTTCATGTGAATCTCGACCCGAATCCTCTGGATGGAGAACTTCCAAACAAAGGGAGGATATTTCAAATGTGAGGACACATACTTTGCCAAAGTGTCCCCTGCCAAGCACAGCGATCAGCTTGAAGTCCTGCAGACACAGAGGGCCTTTGCTCTGTCTAATACCAGGACACAAAGAAAATAATAATGATCACAATCACTGAAATAGCCTTTACTTTACCATGTTGAGGGTCATCTGCTAGCTGAAGAAACAGGATGCAGTATTATCTGGTGTTTTGTGTCTACCTAGCACTTCTATAGAGAGCATGTTGCTGTGATATATGTCTCTGTGGCTACAGTAACGTGTTATGGGGGAGGTCAGGTCATGTGGCCATATTGTGAGTGGGCGTGTTTCTCCAGCATCATGCTGTGGGGGCCATATTGTGAGAGGATGTACTCAGGTGTGAGTGTGAGGACACACTGTGCCAACTCTGCATGGTGCTGTACCTGCGCAAGGAACTCGTGGATAGGGTTCTGGTTGGCCGCCCTTGGACGAGGTCTGGAGGGGACAAGGGCTCGATCACAGGCTGTTCCTGAATGTAAGAGAAAAAGAGAGACAGAGATAGAAAGAGGAGAGAGGGATAGATAGAGAGAATGAGGAAGAAGGTGAGAGAGGGAGAAGGAAAAATAGACAGACAGGGCAACAGTAATTCTGTCCCTCATCATTATTAGTATCCAGTTTCCTACTGGCTGGCTGGCTGGCTGCTCAATCCCCTCTCCTCTCTTCCTCGTTCCCTCGTTACTGTTAATTAGTTCTCTAAAAACACCAGAGTAACTAATCCAGTAATCCCTCAGCCCCACTGACCATACCATCTGTTATCAAGGCCCTCCCTTCCTCCGCATCTCTCTCCCTCTCCCTCCCTCTGTCCCTCTCCCTCCCTCACTCCCTCTGTCCCTCTCCTTCCCTCAGTCCCTCTCTCTCTGTCCTCTCGTGCCAATCATGTTTTACACACTGGGAATCTAACACAGATTGGGCTTTGATCTAATTAAAGCTCCCTCGATCCAATTTGGTCTAATTAGTGTGGATTTCTCCCTTTCCCCTCTTATTGTTACCTCTCTCCTCTCCTTCCTCCCAGGCCCTGCTCTGTCTCGCTCCAGATTCATCCTAGTCTAATAGTCCAATATGACTGAACCACTGTTTTCTAGTCAAAGGCTTTCTGGAGGGAATGGCCAAAGGGAATGTGATACTACAGAGATGGCTATCAGATGATTATCACTCCATCGCCGCACCCTCCCTCCCTCTATCCTCCCATCCCTCCCTCCCTCCCTCCATCCTCCCATCCCTCCCTCATCCTCCCATCCCTCCCTCCAATCTCTCCCTCCCCCATCCTCCCATCCCTCATCCCTCTCTTCATCCCTCCCTTCTCTTCTTCTCACCAGGTGGGGTGTGTCAACAACGTCTCTCCTGATCTCAGGTCTCGGAGGAGAGTCGCTCTCCAGAGTCAGCTTCTCCACTGAGATCTCCCTACGACACACACAGAAACACCAGTCAACAGTTTCCCATGTACAGTATATGTTGTGCTTGCTGTCTGAAGCATTAAAGAGGTATGAGAAAGGCTATCTGTGTGTGTATGTACAGTACCCAGAATGTGAGCGTGAGTGTGTGTGGGGGGTGTAGCTGGGAACGTTGTTTCCAGTAGGGATGGCATTCCTCAGTAGGCGGACCCAGGTGGCGATGTCAACATTCATCTGACGAGCACGCAGGAACGCTTTACCTGCAACATATCCAACACACACATGGCAGTAACCGCAACACACACACAACACAACATAAATACAAGGCAATAAGATATACTGATAAACACAAATCCCCCTGAAATGCAATCTATCCTGTTCACGCAGCAAATTTTAACATGGTTTACTCAATCCATTAGGATTGTTCAGATTGCACCGAAGAAGCTTCAACCCTGACACACTCAAGTTGTCATACTCCAAAGCAATAAAACCACCTCAACCCACCAGATGAACCCACAGCACTGCTAATTCCAACACTAGATGGCAATACAGAGCACAGAGAGGTACAAAGTGGGTTCTGGGTGGAGGTTGCATGTAGTCACATATCTAGGACCCCCCCCCAATCCTAATGTGACCCATTAGGGGTGAAACACTAAACTGACTGTAGATCAGTGTCTAGGGGGCAACTCCATGCTACTCAGTGGGGAAGCAGTGGGGCGTCAGTGAGATGAAGCAGGTGTGAGCCCTATAGGGATGCTGGGATACATGGAGCCAGGCTTGGCAGCTGCTGACAACATACAGAACAAAATGAGGCTGTATCTAAGACGTTACACATACTAACACAACACACTGTTCTGAGAAAAACCTATCTTACCATGCTGTTTGGAGAAAACCTTCTTTTGTCTCTGCAGTCTTGGGCCTCTCTCTATGACTGGGTTGAAGAACATTACCTGAAATACACACATATCAGTGGAGACTCAGAGGAGAAAGGGGAGGACCATCCTCCTCAGTGAATTTCATAAAAATAGTGAAACATCTAAAAAAGTTATCCTTTTTTGAGAAAACTATACAAAATATATTCACGTAACCACATAATTGATTAAAACACACTGCTTTGCAATGAAGGTCTACAGTAGCTTCAGCAGCACTCTTTAGGGTACCACCATCGTCTAGCTGGTAGTTGACTTCAATACAAAACCTAGGAGGCTCATTGTTCTAACCCCATTCCATAGATTTACACAGTAACTATGACAACATCCGGAGGACGTCCTCCAACCTATCCGAGCTCTTGCAGCATGAACTGCAAGATAATTAATCTAGAAAAGCATAAACTACAGCTAGCTAGCACTGCAGTGCTTCAATTTTTTTAACAAATACATTTCTTAAAAAATGAAGAAGCTACCTAGCAGAGATATTTCATATATTTTTCACTTTCACTTACTTAGCTAGTGAATGCAGCTAGCTAGTTTAGCCTACTTAAACACCCGGCAGACACCAAACAGAGAGGGACACTATGTTCGCTAGCTGGATATGGCGAACCAACACTGGAACTCTTCCAAGTCAAGGTAAGCTTTTGGTGTTATTCATTTACTACCACCTGTGGCCACCGGTGTAACTGCTAAACTGCTTGCTGACTATACTGTACTACATGATTGTAGTGGGTTTACTAACACGTTAGTTTTAGTAGCTATGTTGACTCTGACGTTAGTTAATAATGGTGACAATGATGTAGGGTGTGTGTGGCGGTTATGATAAGAAGGTTTGGCTTAGAAAGATTTTTTCGCCTGGTCACAGACAGCTGATGTGTTTGTTGTGCACTGAAGTCCACAAGCGAAGGGAAAGGGTGAGAGGAGGAGAGCATGTGGATGCGAGAAGGAATTATAGCTACAACAATCAAAGTATTCATACTGTTTATATGTGGCTGCTATGAAAGTGACCTGTGTTTGCGTGTGATCAGGGGTGCATTCATTCCGCCGATTCTGTTGAAAAGCATTCTTAGACGGAACAAAATGGGGATAAACATATTTGAATTTGTCCAATAGAAACTCGTTTGCAACTGTTGAACTAATGATTACACCCTAGATCAGCTAGATGCTGGTAAGAGTGTGCAAAGCGGTATTGAATGTGTCACTGTCTGTCACCTTGATTACTTAAATGTATCTTGACCTGTGCACCTACATTGTAAACTTTCATTCATAGGCTAGGTTGTAGAAATCTTATGATGGATATAAGGAAAATTTGAGAATCATGTAGTAGCCAAAACCTATCGATGTTACATTGAGCTGGGTGAATGGAATATGAATGACAGTCCTCCAATATGCTGTAATTGAAATAAGGCCATGCTCATAAAAAAAAATGTGCGTCCTCCCTCATCTTAAATAGCACTGACCGCCAATGACACATACAGTACCAGTCAGAAGTTTGGACACACCTACTCATATGTTCTACATTGTAGAATAATAGTGAAGACATCAAAACTATGAAATAACACATATGGAATCATAGTAGTAACCAAAAAAGTGTTAAACAAATCTAAATATATTTTAGATTTTAGATTCTTCAAAGTAGCCACCTTTGCCTTGAGGACAGCTTTGCACACTCTTGGCATTCTCTCAACCAGCTTCATCTGGAATGCTTTTCCAACAGTCTTGAAGGAGTTCTCACACATGCTGAGCACTTGTTGGCTGCTTTTCTTCACTCTGCGGTCCGACTCATCCCAAACCATCTCAATAGGGCTGAGGTCGGGGGATTTGTGGAGGCCATGTCATCTGATGCAGCACTCCATCACACTCTTCTTGGTAAAATAGCCCTTACACAGCCTGGAGGTGTGTGGGTCATTGTCCTGTTGAAAAACAAATGATAGTCCCACTAAGCCCAAACCAGATGGGATGGCGTATCGCTACAGATTGCTTGGTAGCCATACTGGTTAAGTGTGCTTTGAATTATAAATAGATCACTGACAGTGTCACCAGCAAAGCACCACCACACCATAAAACCTCCTTCATGCTTTACGGTGGGAAATACACAAGATCATCCGTTCACCAACACGACTCTCACAAAGACACGGAGGTTGGAACTATTTGGCCTCCAGACCAAAGAACAAATTTCTACCGGTCTAAATGTCCATTGCTCGTGTTTCTTGGCCCAAGCAAGTCTCTTCTTCTTATTGGTGTCCTTTAGTAGTGGTTTCTTTGCAGCAATTCAACCATGAAGGCCTGATTCACACAGTCTACTCTGAACAGTTGATGTTGAGATGTGTCTGTTACTTGAACTCTGTGAAGCATTTATTTAGGCTGCAATTTCTGAGGCTGGTAACTCTAATGAACGTATCCTCTGCAGTAGAGGTAACTCTGGGTCTTCCTTTCCTGTGGCGGTCCTCATGAGAGCCAGTCTCATCATAGCGCTTGATGTTGATTTGTTTAACCCTTTTTTGGTTACTACATGATTCCATATGTGTTATTTAATAGATTTGATGTCTTCATTATTATTCTACAATGTAGAAAATAGTAAAAATAAAGAAATACCCTTGAATGAGTAGGTGTGTCCAAACTTTTGACTGGTACTGTATAGTATAGTTATGTATTGAGGAGGGATGTATGTGTTGGTGTGTGTGTGTGCATGTTCACATGTCTCTGTCTGTGTATGCGTGCATGTGTGTATGTGTGTGCATACACGTGTGTATTCAGGGCAGGGTGTGTGTACCTCTGCCAGCAGCAGGCCCTGAGGCTCTAGCTCCAGCTGAACTTTGTGTCTCTGGTTGTCCAGGAAGTCCTCCAGCTTCAGGTACTTGAGAGCACACAGGGAGCGGTAGTCCCTCCAGTACACTGCTATCTCCATCTCCCTGGACTGGGCCGAAACACAGGTCAACACACAAACTGTTTCAACCACAGGTGCACATATACTTCTTTTCACCTTCTCTCACTCACTCACTCACTCACTCACTCACTCACGTGAACATGCACACACACACTCTCTCGTGTTAGTGTAATGTAGTATCTTACTCTTTCCAGTTCTACAGTGAAGGTCTGGTCCCAGGCCTGCTCTCCCACTGTCTTCCAGCACGTCTGTCCCACCACTGTGTTCTCCAGCTTCAACACCGCACTCACCTCCGCTGTTCAACACAATACCATAACACATGTTTAGAAACTCACTACACAACAGAAATGGACAGATATGTGAACCCCCCCACACACACACACACACACACACACACACACACACACACACACACACACACACTTACAGGAGAGTTCGTCGGTCTTGCCGGGGATCCTGAGGCTCATGCTGCTGGTGCTGCGGCTGTAGAGACCACTGAGTTTGAAGGAGCGTCCGTCCCCTGGGATGTAGCAAGGCAAGACCACTGGGGTTCCTCTACTGCGCCCCGGGACCACCTCCAACACTCCTACACAGCCCAGCAGACGCACCTGTAGGGTACCTAGGAGAGAGAGAGAGAGCGAGAGAGAGTTGATATGAGATGTTTGAGTAGAAGTGAGAGTATCATACCGGGTTCAAAGGGTTTATAACTTCAGCCACTGGATATGGGAGAGATATTCAACTGAATCCATGAGTTTCTGATGCATTAGAGCCTTCAGTTAGGTATAGACAGAGAGGTAGTGAGAGACTATAGAGAGGCTGTAAGAGTTAGTGATAGGGTATAGAGAGGATGTAAGAGACAGTTATAGGGTATAGAGAGACTGTAAGAGACAGTTATTGGGTATAGAGAAGCTGTAAGAGTCGGTGATAGGGTATAGAGGGGCTGTAAGAGTCAGTGATTGGGTAAAGAGAGGCTGTAAGAGACAGTTACAGGGTATAGAGAGGCTGTAAGAGACAGTTATCGAGTATAGAGAGGCTCTAAGAGTCAGTGATAGACTATGAGTGTATGTACCAGTGAGTGGGGAGGGCTTGCAGAGGGTGCTGTACTGGTTGTGTACATAGGGGGTTCCGTGTCTGGAGCTGAAGGCTGAGGAGGATGCCAGCACCAGCTCTTCCTTGATGAGGCAGGCCTTGGGGTGGTCATCCGTCAGCTCCAGCAAACGCTGCTCCAGAGAGCCTCTCAGCAGGTCACAGCGCTGTGAAGACTCACTCAGACCACACTGGGCCTGGGAGGAGAGAGGGGTTACAATGGTGTGTGTGTGCATTTAAATGTGCCCTAAATGGTGTGTGTGTTTTTGTGTGTGTTTGTGTGTATGTGTGCATTAAATGTGCGTTCATGTGTGAGATCCAGACAGTAGTCTTGTGTGCGAACTCTGACCTCTGACATGGCCTTCTTGTCCTGGACCTTCCCTACTCCCAGCAGCCTCAGCATGTTCTTGGCTCCCTCAGCCATGGCGTGCTCCACACGGTAATGATGCCACAGCTCCTCCACACGCAGCTCCACCCCACACGTGTCTGGCTTACCTGGGGAGAGCGATAACAAACCATTTACTGACATTTTGTTATGTTACAGCCTTATTCTAAAATGGATTCAATTTATTTTCCCCTCATCAATCTACACATAATACACCATAATGACAAAGCAAGAGCAGGTTTTAAGACATTTTTGCAAATGTAAAAAAATGAATAATAATTCAACATGACATTTACATAAGTATTCAGACTCAGTACTTTGTTGAAGCACTTTTGGCAGTGATTACAGCCTTTTGTCTTCTTGGGTATGACGCTACAAGCTTGGCACACCTGGATTTGGAAAGTTTCTCCCATTCTCTGCAGATCCTTTCAAGCTCTGTTTGGATGGGGAGCGTCGCTGCACAGCTATTTTCAGGTCTCTCCAGAATATGTTCGATCGGGTTCAAGTCCGGGCTCTGGCTGGTCCACTCAAAGTCATTCAGAGACGTGTCCCGAAGCCACTCCTGCATTGTCTTGGCTGTGTGCTTGGGGTTGTTGTCCTGTTGGAAGGTGAAACCTTCGCCCAAGTCTGAGGTCCTGTGTGCTCTGGAGCAGGCTTTCATCAAGGATCTCTCTGTACTTTGTTCCATTCCTCTTTCCCTCGATCCTGACTAGTCTCCCAGTCCCTGTCATTGAAAAACATCCCCACAGTATGATACTGCCACCGCCATGCTTCCCCATAGGGATGGTGACAGGTTTCCTCCAGATGTGACGCTTGGCATTCAGGCCAAATGTTCAATCTTGGTTTCATCAGACTAGAGAATCTTGTTTCTCATGGTCTGAGAGTCCTTTAGGTGCCTTTTGGCAAACTCCAAGCATTTTGTCATGTGCCTTTTACTGAGGAGGGGCTTCGGTCTGGCCACTCTACCATAGAGGCCTGATTGGTGGAGTGCTGCAGAGATGGTAGTCCTTCTGGAAGGTTCTCCCATCTCCAAATTGAAACTCTGGAGCTCTGTCAGAGTGACCATCGGGATCTTGGTCATGTCCCTGACAAAGGCCCTTCTCCCCTGATTTCTCAGTTTGGCTGGGTGCCAGCTCTAGAAATAATCTTGGTGGTTCCAAACTTCTTCCATTTTAGAATGACGGAGGCCACTGTGTTCTTAGGAACCTTCAATGCTGCAGAAATGTTTTGGTACCCTTCCCCAGATCTGTGCCTCGACACAATCCTGTCTCGGAGCTCTACGGACAATTCCTTCGACCTCATGGCTTGGTTTCTGCTCTGACATGTACTGTCAACTGTGGGCCATATATAGACAGGTTTGTGCCTTTCCAAATCATGTCCAATCAATTAAATTTACCACGGTGGACTCCAATCAAGTTGTAGAAACATCTCAAGGATGATCAATGGAAACAGGATGCACCTGAGCTCAATTTGGAGTCTCATAGCAAAGGGTCTGAATACGTAAATAAGGTATTTCGGTTTTTTATTTGTAATAAATTTGTTTACGTCTTGTCATTATGGGATATTGTGTAGATCGATGAGACATTTTTAAAAATCAATTTCAGAATAAGGCTATAACATAACAACATTTGGAAAAAGTAATGGGGTCTGAATACTTTCCGAATGCACTGTATACAGTTATCTTTCATAATATGATGAAGTAATCTGTACTGAAAATCAAAATCAAGATAATGTGAGGTTTTGATGGATTTGTGTGCGTCTGTGTGTGTCCTCAGTTAGGGATGGTTCATGACTTATGAGGCTAAATGCCCTGCAGCTCTGATCTATTCTTAAACCAACGGAGGGAGGAAGGTAGAGAGAGGAAGGTAGGCAGAGGGAAATAGACACAGCAATTCATATAAAGATATGGGCCTAAATCTGCCTCTTTACTTCCTGTGCTTTTCCCATCTTCTCACTCTCTTTCTCGTTCTCTCTCCCCTCTTTCCATATCTTACTATTTGTTTCCTTATCTTTCTCTCTCTCCCCTTTTCCCTCTGTCTCTAACCTCGGGTAAATGAAGCATGACTTTTTGCTGTTGGGCAACATCACGGGGATGCAGGAACATCATTAAGGCCTTAACCTGCGCTCTGTGTGGAAGTGAGCCCGGGTGTGTGTGTGAGTGTGATTGTATGGAGTGGAGTAGGTTATAATAATGTCCACTCTGCACTTCTGAGGAGGGCATTGATCTGTTACCCACACTTCATAAAACATTTAACGATAGATGTACAGATTAGAGAGACAGACAAAGGGGGGTGAAGAGACAGACAGACAGTCAGTCAGACAGACAGACAGACAAGCAGGCAGGCAAGTAGGCAGGCAGGCAGGCAGAGACCGAGACAGACAGACTGATATTTACCCTGGATATCTTCAGTCTGCTCAGTGGCCTGCATGGCCTTGCGGATCTGCATGCGGATGATGTCAATCTTGGTCTTGCTGTCCTGCAGCATCTGCTGGGCCGTCTGATGCATCTTCTTGTCCTATAAGCGACACCGTACAGTCAGGAGAGTAAAATAGCAGACAGCTCACAAATACACACCCCTGACTAACCCTCACTACTCAGAGAAGAATCAGGCTGGGAGAAGATCTGACTAGAGACATGAACTCAGAAGAGTGAGAAAGAGAGATTGTGGAGGGGCTGGTTGTATTGTACATAGGCTACAGTAGATGCATATATTAGAGGGGTTAGGTGGTCCAGTCAGGTCCAGTACCTTGGTGACTCCATTGGCATAAATCGGGATCATGTTTTCTGCTCCCTGTTTGCACTTGAGCTCGATGTTGAGTTGGCGCTCCAGAGCCGTGATCCGGTCCTGATTGGCCGAGCGGCTGCGCGCCCCGGGAGACTTGGGGGCATCTGAGGGTCAAAGGTCATGGTTTTAACTGACAGTTATTATAATCATTAACAATGGCCAACATGTTTCTACATTACAACTTTTGGTTGAATCCATCCAATGGTATAAGGCTATACACCATTCGCTTCATAGTTCCATCCCCGTCAGTGATACCTGTGTTGTTGTCGTCCCCTCCTTTGACCACAATGTAAGCGTCCAGCTCCTGTAACTTAGAGTGCAGGCTGTCCAGTCTGCGGTTGGAGCTGCGAAGCTGGCTGTCCACCTGCTGGGCATTCTTCTTGTCTGTGGTGGCTCTCCTCAGGTTATCTGCTCCTTCCTTGATCTTCAGCTCCTTCCTGATCCAGTCAAATCACAGGGACTTTTCATAAGTTTGTAGCATCACACAATGAGTAGTTAATCAATACATCATAGAAATGATTGAATAGTAAATGAGTAATTAAGTAGTAATGATAACCTGATCTCCCGGCGGATGTGGTCCCTCGCTCCGTCCAGCCGCTGCTGAATGCTGGAGTCAGAGAAGTCTGAGCTCTGGTCCAGACCCAGCTGCTCCAGCAGTGACAGCCCACCTGGGTCACTCTGACAGGGGGACAGGAAGAGGAGAGGGGAGAGAGAATGGATAATAGATTAGCATCGGTCAAATACATTGCGACATGTATTGTGCCAAGATGATACTGGGGTGATAGCAGAGAGACAATAAACAAAGGGCTGCCGTATTTCCATTTCGATGCAAAACCACTCTCAGGGAAAAGGGCCTAATTAGGGGTTTTGGAGGAGTGGAGGTGCAGGGGACTAGGTTGTGTTCACCTTTGACATCAGATGTCTCATACACAGCCCTGTAGGTCAGAAGGTTTAACTGAGCAGCACTAAACTGGCAGCAAATATTAGGAGAGAGAGGAGCATTTATCTGTACAGGGAAAAGAGAGAGAGAGAGACCAGACCTTCACTGTAGAACTGGAAAGAGTAAGATACTACATTACACTAACACAAGCGAGAGAGAGAGAGAGAGAGAGAGAGAGAGAGAGAGAAGAGAGAGAGAAAGAGAGAGAGAGAAAGAGAGAGAGAGAGAGAGAGAAAAAAAGGGTGAGAGAGAGAGAGAGAGAGAGAGAAAGAGCAGGCTAATGTGTTTCCAATGGGTCCCAGAGGCAGGTGCCCAAACCAAAGAGCCCAACCTTTCAGCTCATCCTGTGTGACTGCAGCGCAGCAAAGAGTAAAAGTACTGTAGATCCATGGCTAGAGTAGATATAACAGAGGCCAAGACAGCAACAGAAAGGGACAGACGGAGTCAGGGACTTTTAAAATATGAGGTGAGCGCTTCCCCTCAGAGAGCTGAGTCTCTAAGAGCAGCAGAGTGAGACTGAGACGTTAAATCAAGGCCTGAGTCAAGGCCTGAGCGCTCACATCCCCTCCTGATGGTAACCAGATCAGAGCAGATTAGGGCAGCATTAATAGAGACTCAAATCTATCAGGGCTTGTTCCTGCTCAGAGCCACTGATACACACAGACACGCTGTCAGCACGCCAGCTCTCAGCCAGCCACACAGAAACAGATACAGCACACAAACACACATGATAGTGTGATAGACATTAGGCACAAATACAGACATACAGTGGGGAGAACAAGTATTTGATACACTGCCGATTTTGCTGGTTTTCCTACTTACAAAGCATGTAGAGGTCTGTAATTTTTATCATAGGTACATTTCAACTGTGAGAGACGGAATCTAAAACAAAAATCCAGAAAATCCCATTGTATGATTTTTAAGTAATTAATTTGCATTTTATTGCATGACAAAAGTATTTGATCACCTACCAACCAGTAAGAATTCCGGCTATCACAGACCTGTTAGTTTTTCTTTAAGAATCCCTCCTGTTCTCCACTCATTACCTCTATTAACTGCACCTGTTTGAACTCATTACCTGTATAAAAGACACCTGTCCACACACTCAATCAAACAGACTCCAACCTCTCCACAATGGCCAAGACCAGAGAGGGTGTAAGGACATCAGGGATAAAATTGTAGACCTGCACAAGGCTGGGATGGGCTATAGGACAATAGGCAAGCAGCTTGGTGAGAAGGCAACAACTGTTGGCACAATTATTAGAAAATGGAAAAAGTTCAAGATGACGGTCAATCACCCTCGGTCTGGGGCTCCATGCAAGATCTCACCTCGTGGGGCATCAATGATCATGAGGAAGGTGAGGGATTACTCCATGTGTAACTCTGTGTCGTTGTATCTGTCGAACTGCTTTGCTTTATCTTGGCCAGGTCGCAATTGTAAATGAGAACTTGTTCTCAACTTGCCTACCTGGTTAAATAAAGGTAAAATAAAATAAATAAATAAATAAAGGGATCAGCCCAGAAATAAATAAATAAAGGGATCAGCCCAGAACTACACGGCAGGACCTGGTCAATGACCTGAAGAGAGCTGGGACTACAGTCTCAAAGAAAGCCATTAGTAAAACAATACGCCGTCATGGATTAAAATCCTGCAGCACACGCGAGGTCCCCCTGCTCAAGCCAGCGCATGTCCAGGCCCGTCTGAAGTTTGCCAATGACCATCTGGATGATCCAGAGGAGGAATGGGAGAAGCTCATGTGGTCTGATGAGACAAAAATAGAGCTTTTTGGTCTAAACTCCACTCGCCGTGTTTGGAGGAAGAAGAAGGATGAGTACAACCCCAAGAACCTCATCCCAACCGTGAAGCATGGAGGTGGAAACATCATTCTTTGGGGATGCTTTTCTGCAAAAGGGACAGGACGACTGCACCGTATTGAGGGGAGGATGGATGAGGCCATGTATTGTGAGACTTTGGCCAACAACCTCCTTCCCTCAGTAAGAGCATTGAAGATGGGTCGTGACTGGGTCTTCCAGCATGACAACGACCCGAAACACACAGCCAGGGCAACTAAGGAGTGGCTCCGTAAGAAGCATCTCAAGGTCCTGGAGTGGCCTAGCCAGTCTCCAGACCTGAACCCAATAGAACATCTTTGGAGGGAGCTGAAAGTCCATATTGCCCAGCGACAGCCCCGAAACCTGAAGGATCTGGAGAAGTTCTGTATGGAGGAGTGGGCCAAAATCCCTGCTGCAGTGTGTGCAAACCTGGTCAAGAACTACAGGAAATGTATGATCTCTGTAATTGCAAACACAGGTTTCTGTACCAAATATTAAGTTCGGCTTTTCTGATGTATCAAATACTTATGTCATGCAATAAAATGCAAATGAATTACTTAAAAATCATACAATGTGATTTTCTGGATTTTTGTTTTAGATTCCATCTCTCACAGTTGAAGTGTACCTATGATAGAAATGACATACCTCTACATGCTTTGTAAGTAGGAAAACCTGCAAAATCGGTATCAAATACTTGTTCTCCCCACTGTACATGCATATAACGGCATTGCATGCATATAAGCACACTTGCATGCATGCACTCACATACACACACACACACACAGACACACACACGCACACACACACACACACACACACACACAAACCGGCATGCAACACTATCACAGTAAATACCCAACAGCAGACATCAGCAACAATCAAACAGAGACAGCACCATTATTAGAGTTGAACGGAGCCCAGATCCTACAACATGGAGACAGACAGACAGAGCAGTCCCAGTCCCTTCCCTCTCATAACGACTGACCGACTGCTGTAGGCCACTCAGAGACCCGGCCCTGGCTCCAGCCTGCAGATCTGATTACAGCAGCGTCCCTATTGGCCTGTTCAGCACCACGCCAGGCATAACAGAGCAGAGCCTGGCTCCTACCAGGCAGACTCTCATTAGAACCATCTGCAATACAATACAATACAGCAGGCTGCAGGCAAGCCAAGCCAGCCCTCGTGGCCAAACCCAGGTATTGGGCCTTCGAGGGCTACTTACACAGGCTATTAAACAGGAAACCTTCCACAACAACAGTGCATAGTAGTTATGGTAATCTGGGAATATTTCTCATAGTGGACCTGATGGCCTAATGTTGTGTCAAAAGGCTCACTGAAATGCTTGGCTATTTGTTGTGAAGGAACACAGCGTTAGATATACAGGTGAAATAGTACTGTTGGTATCAACGCGATCACAAATTGTGGGACAAATGGCCCAGTTAGCTGGAGCGTGGTGTTACTGTCCGAACAACACCAAGGCTGTAGCTTCATTGTGCTCCCAGTCCTTCTCTACACTAAAATCACCTAGAGATGGAGGTAGAGAACATACAAGGAGAGAGAAAGATGAGGGAGGAATAGAGCCTTGGTAGAACTAAGACAGGAAGAACACCCACTTGTTGAGCAGAGCTGAGACACACACACACAACACACTAGTTTGACACACACACATGTCTTACAATGAACAGCCTCTAATACTGAGGCAGGACGTGAGCAACAGCGGCACAGAGGAGAGAAGAGGAAGGAGGAAAGGGCCGGAACATTAACCATGTGACTCACTACTATACATTTATAGCCATTTAGCAATGCCCTCCAGCGGAACAATACCGAGAAATTGAATAGAGGCAGTTCTCCACTCAGATGGGTCTGAAAACAATGCGACAATACTAAAAGCAGCCCCGACATGAGTCATCAGAAATGGCATGGACTGAGAAGGAAGTGAACATGAAGCAGAAAGCGGAGAGGAAACTCACAAACACACTGTAGTGTGGAAGGCAGCCATGTTGTATGGTGCCCAGACAGAGTGTGCCTACCGAAGACTCGGCGTCCCCCTGGTCCTGTTCAGTGTGAGTGGAGAGGTCTGCAGCAGTGTGCTCTCCTGGGCAGTCCGCCAAAGCTCCCTCGCTTGCCATGGCCCACCCTGGCTCTCTCTCTGTGTTGCCCAACCCCTCCCTTCTGCCCTGTTACACACTCTCACACCAGAACTGCCACTCAAAGTACAGAGAGCTATTCTTGCCACCTCAAATCCGGGATGTGCTTCCTTCCCGCCAGGAATAATCAAAAGAGACTCAATCTGAAGCGAGTGAGCAAGGAAGAGGTAGGAAGAGAGAGAGAGACACAGCCCCACCCCACTGCTTCCTGTTCTGCTCTCTAGCCTAGAGAGAGAGCGAGAAACTGACAGTAACACTACAGAAACACACACAGAGGAGAGTGGTGTGGTTTTGTAAGCGAGTGAGCAATGCCACTTTGCTTCCTGCTGTTGGCTGCTCTTAGCATAGCGACAGGCTGCTGTGATAGACACTGATCACATCAAACACACTGCCAGATGCTGTGTGTGTTTCAAGTTTCATTAGTCGTATGTACAGGATACACCTGGTATACACAGTCCAAAGAAATTGTTACCTGCAGGTTCCTTCTGGACAATACAACAACAACAATAAGAAATAAGAAAAGATAAGAACAGGAACATAAAGTAAATGGCTCAGTAGAATAGAATAAACATTTTAGTATAAGTATAATACAGGAAGGTACAATTCAGAGTCCAATATTTACACGTGTTTTGGGGAAGGGAGGATTCGGGGGCAAGTGTTTAAATTGTGCAGTATTTGGCAATCATAACAAGAGTCTGGTAGAAGCAGTTGTAATGTGTGTGTAGAATGAATGTATATATATGTGTGTGTGTGTGTGTGTGTGTGTGTGTGTGTGTGCACTGTTTCGAGTAGATATCCTGGATGGGTGGGAGCACAGTGATGTACAGCGCATTCGGAAAGTATTCAGACCCCTTGACCTTTTCCACATTTTGTTACGTTACAGCCTTATTCTAAAATGGATTACATGTATTTTTTTCCTCATCAATCTCCACACAATATCCCATAATGACAAAATGAAAACAGGTTTTTAGATTTTTTTTGATACCTTATTTACATAAGTATTCAGACCCTTTGAGACTCTATGAGACTCGAAGTTGAGCTCAGGTGCATCCTGTTTCCATTTCTCCTACTTGAGATGTTTCTACAACTTGATGAGGTCAAAGGATTTGTCCGTAGAACTCCAAGACAGAATTGTGTCGAGGCACAGATCTGGGGAAGGGTAACAAAACATTTCTGCAGCATTGAAGGTCCCCAAGAACACTGTGGCCTCCATCATTCTAAAATGTAAAGAAGTTTCGAACCACCAAGAATGAGAGCAATTGGGGGAGAAGGGCCTTGGACAGGGAGGTGTTTCTCTGTGGAGATGGGAGAACCTTCCAGAAGGACAACCATCTCTGCAGCCCTCCACCAATCAGGCCTTTATGGTAGAGTGGCCAGACGGAAGTCACTGGTGCCAAAAGTCACCTAAAGGACTCTGACCATGAGAAACAAGATTCTCTGGTCTGATGAAACCAAGATTGAACTCTTTGGCCTGAACGCCACGCAACACGTCTGGAGGAAACCTGTCACCATCCCTATGGTGAAGCATGGTGGTGGCAGCATCATGCTGTGGGGATGTTTTTCAGTGGCAGGGACTGGTAGACTAGTCAGAATCGAGGGAAAGATTAACGGCACAAAGTACAGAGAAATGCTTGATGAAAACCAGCTCCAGAGCGTTCAGGATCTCAGACGGGCGAAGATTCACCTTCCAACCAGACAACGACCCCAAGCACACAGCCAAGACAACGCAGGAGTGGCTTCGAGTCTCTGAATGTCTTTGAGTGGCCCAGCCAGAGCCCGGACTTGAACCCAATCAAGCAATCTCAGGAGAGACCTGAAAATAGCTGTGCAGCGACGCTCCCCATCCAACTTGGCAGAGCTTGAGAGAATCTGCAGAGAAGAATGGGAGAAACTCCCGAAATACAGGTGTGCCAAGCTTGTAGCGTCATACCCAAGAAGACTCGAGGCTGTAGTCGCTGCCAAAGGTGCTTCAACAAAGTACTGAGTAAAGGGTCTGAATACATACGTAAATTTAATATTTCCATTTTTTATTTGTAATAAATGTGCAAACACTTCTAAAAACCTGCTTTTTCTTTGTCATTATGGGGTAATGTGTGTAGATTGATGAGGGGAAAAAATGATTTAATACATTTTAGAATACGACTGTAACATAACAAAATGTGTAGAAAGTCAAGGGTTCTGAATACTTTCCGAATGCACTGTACTGGGCTATCTTCACCACCTGCTGAAGGGCCTTGCAGTCATGGATGGAACATTTCCCGAAACAGGCTGTGATGCAACCGGTGTGTGTGTTCATTTGGGGAGAGGTGAGAGGCACAGGAGGATGTAGAGAGCACAGCTGAGTGAAAACGGTCAAAGGCCAAGATATCACAACCAGGAAACCACAAAAAGCTTTCAAATCAGTCACTGAAAAAGCAGTCATACATAGTTAATTACACCTAATAATAAAAGCTAAAGGAATCATTAGCTATTCTTGTCTTTTGTCCTAAACAGGGAAACATTGATGCACAGCAGTCGTTGTATGTATCATGTTACAACAGAAGCATGTTGTTCATGAATAGCATCAGGCCACATGGAGAAGAACACCCATGGAGAGAAACAGAGGCACAGCTGCTTCAGAGAACAGGGAACAGGAAGTGGAACTAAACTATGTCACAGGCTTTGTATCATGAGAGTGAGAGGGAGGGAGGATTAGGGTTGCAAAATGGGAATTTACAAAAAATGTCCTGGTTTTCATGAAATCCCAGTTAGAGGATTCTGTAATCAAGGAGGGAATAAACAGGAAATCCAGAATCCTCCAAACAGGATTTCTGGAAAACCAGGGAATTTATTGAAAGTTCCCGGAATTTTGCAACCCTAGGGAGTAAGGCTGGGCGATATGGGCTAGAAATCATATCTACAGTTTTTGTCCAATTGCTTCTATAATTGTGTTTTATGATTATTGCCCATTTATAAAACACAGACTAGCTAGTATAACAGTATTTGGCTAAAACGCTGCTAGCAGTACGTGGTAATGACAAATTGAGCATACATTTTCCAGAATCTATGTTAGAAGTGTCTGCTCTGTGCACAATTTGAATAGATGAGACATAAAAATGGTGTCGTTAAAGGTTCACTTATCCCCTATTACAATAAAATAATGTCTCAATGTGTCCATATGACCAATTCTGTTGGACCAAACCTCAAATGCAAATAGTGAGTTGAAACCGCTTGTCAGAGACGAAGAAGTGATCTCTCAACTTTTTCGGTGTGAGTGACAGGGGGAGGGGCTTGGTGTGTGTAAACAGAGAGGAAGAGGCGACGCAAGAGGTTTCACTCTTGGCTAAAACTGTCCAAAATAAGCCCAATGCGTGTTAATGGGAACACAGCACAGAAGGTGCACAGGAAAAAACACAACATGAGAACAAGCGGACTTAAACACTCATAAAAACGAAAAATACAAAAAAACTCCATTCTTGAGATACAGGCATTTGGAATATCGTGCAAAAACATACATTTGAATGAATAAAATAGATTGTATATATTGCCCAGCCCTACTAGAGAGACTGAATAACCATAACAAACAGGTAAAGTTTATAGACAAACAGTAGGGAGAGGAGTGACCCAGCAGAACAGCCGGAGCGTCCATGTTGCCTCCAGCCTCTTCCTGTCAGTGACTGATTCAGTGAGGTTGTGTCAGTCTGAAGCCCTGACTCAGAGGCTACCCTAGGTCACCTTCAGAATGGCTCACAGCCATGTCAGACCAGGCACACACTGTCAAAACACTTTCTCTCTCATAAACACACAGATGTACACACACATACAGGTAGGCACACACACCCTTGACACACACACACTCGAGGATATCCACTCGAAACAGTGCCTGAGGAAAGCCCGCAGCATCATCAAGGTCCCCACACACCCCAGTCATGAGCTGTTCACTCCTTTACCGTTTGGCAGACGGTACCGGAGCATGAGATCTGATACCAACAGGCTCAGAGACAGTTTCTATCTACAAGCCATCAGACTCCTTGAACACTTGAACTGGACCTGCTCTGATTCTTTGCACCTTAGAACACACACACACACACACACACACACACACACACACACACACACACACACACACACACACACACACACACACACACACACACACGACAGCCTACTCAGAGGAAGTGAAAGTGTCCCATAGAATGACTTCCTATAGAGAAGTCATGTATGTATGTATGTATGTATGTATGTATGTATGTATGTATGTATGTATGTATGTATGTATGTATGTATGTATGTATGTATGTATGTATGTATGTATGTATGTACGTGTGTGTGTGTGTGTGTGTGTGTGTGTGTGTGTGTGTGTGTGTGTGTATGTATGTGACATGCAACACACAAGACAGCCATAGAGAGAAAGAAACAAGAAAATGGGAGTCACCCTCATCCCTCTCCCTCTTCTCTCTCACCCCCTTCCTCTCTCCCATCATCCCTCAGTCAGTCTATCTGCCATGCTGTGGCTGGGTCCCAGTGTGTAGTAGCTCCTCTCAGCTCGATGTAGCCATTGACTGAAAGCCATCCCTTTGATGAAGTTAATGGCCTGACTGCCGGTTTGCCTCGCCTGCCACTATAAATAAACATAAAGCCCATCTCATTGACTTTAAGGGAAGCACTCTTGTCTATCTGTGCCACTTCCCTCCCAACTCCCTCCCTCACACCTGTGATGCTTGGTGATGCATAAGCAAATATCAATAATGCCAATGACAATGACAGGGAAATGAGAAAGCAGAGTGCTGCTGCTTAACTGATAGGCTATGAGGCACTAATGTATAAGTCATTATCATTTAATAACAATGTACTTTCCGGCTCAGTCATGTGTGCTCTGATGGGACATTTTGGGGGAAGAGAAATGAGGGATGGGGGAACTGCTGGGGGATTGGCAGTTCCAGGAACAAGCTGGAGGATGGCGATGACATGTTTTGGAGTTGGGGTCATGGATTAACCTAGAAGCAATGTGAAGCCACTGTGTGGGAGTGGATGTTCAGACAGGTGACAGACAGTGACCTGTAGATGACCCATCAAGGTCTTCCTAGAGAAAGCTGTCAAAAGCACAGAGAGGTGTGCCACAAGGGTCATAGTGATTGCCCCTGAGGGAGAGAGAATGAATGTGGTGTTGTGCTATAAGTGTCAGAGGATGAGAAACAATGACCTCTGGGGTCAGCAGAGAACATCGGCACTCATGAACATCACCACAAGTTCCTAAAAAACTAAGCGAAAGAGATAGCGAGAAAGTAAAGGTGAGGAGAGAACGAGTGTTTAAAACAGGACAGAACTCTCTCAATATCACTATTATACATCAATTTCATGGCTAGTGACTACACTCTGTCGTGTAATTACTAGTGATATTGTTGCCAAAGTTATATCAGTGAGGTATTATGTCTGATAGTGTGTTCTCCCTTTGCACTGTCATCTAGAGACCCAGACAGAGACAGAATGAGGGAGTGTCATCTAGAGACCCAGACAGAGACAGAATGAGGGAGCGTCATCTAGAGACCCAGACAGAGACAGAATGAGGGAGCGTCATCTAGAGACCCAGACAGAGACAGAATGAAGGAGCGTCATCTACAGACCCAGACAGAGACAGAATGAGGGAGCGTCATCTAGAGACCCAGACAGAGACATGAGGGAGTGTCATCTAGAGACCCAGACAGAGACAGAATGAGGGAGCGTCATCTAGAGACCCAGACAGAGACAGAATGAGGGAGCGTCATCTAGAGACCCAGACAGAGACAGAATGAAGGAGCGTCATCTACAGACCCAGACAGAGACAGAATGAGGGAGCGTCATCTAGAGACCCAGACAGAGACAGAATGAGGGAGCGTCATCTAGAGACCCAGACAGAGACAGAATGAAGGAGCGTCATCTAGACAGTGACAGAATGAGGGAGTGTCATCTAGAGACCCAGACAGAGACAGAATGAGGGAGCGTCATCTAGACAGTGACAGAATAAGGGAGTGTCATCTAGAGACCCAGAGAGTGACAGAATGAGGGAGCGTCATCTAGACAGTGACAGAATAAGGGAGTGTCATCTAGGGACCCAGAGAGTGACAGAATGAAGGAGCGTCATCTAGAGACCCAGACAGAGACAGAATGAGGGAGCGTCATCTAGAGACCCAGACAGAGACAGAATGAAGGAGCGTCATCTAGAGACCCAGACAGAGACAGAATGAGGGAGCGTCATCTAGAGACCCAGACAGTGACAGAATGAGGGAGTGTCATCTAGAGACCCAGACAGAGACAGAATGAGGGAGTGTCATCTAGAGACCCAGACAGAGACAGAATGAGGGAGTGTCATCTAGAGACCCAGACAGAGACAGAATGAGGGAGCGTCATCTAGAGACCCAGACAGAGACAGAATGAGGGAGCGTCATCTAGAGACCCAGACAGAGACAGAATGAGGGAGCGTCATCTAGACAGTGACAGAATGAGGGAGTGTCATCTAGAGACCCAGACAGAGACAGAATGAGGGAGCGTCATCTAGACAGTGACAGAATGATGGAGCGTCATCTAGAGACCCAGACAGAGACAGAATGAGGGAGCGTCATCTAGAGACCCAGACAGAGACAGAATGAGGGAGCGTCATCTAGAGACCCAGACAGAGACAGAATGAGGGAGCGTCATCTAGAGACCCAGACAGAGACAGAATGAGGGAGCGTCATCTAGAGACCCAGACAGAGACAGAATGAGGGAGTGTCATCTAGAGACCCAGACAGAGACAGAATGAAGGAGCGTCATCTAGAGACCCAGACAGAATGAAGGAGCGTCATCAGAGACAGAATGAGGGAGAGAGAGAGAGAGAGAGAGAGAGAGAGAGAGAGAGAGCGAAAAGTTCCAGGGAAACGGGAGAGATATGTGAGGTTGTCTGAATTCTCCTCACATCCTCTCATCTCCACACAGCCCCATTCAGCAGGCAGCAGGCATGCAGTGGCTGGGATTTGGGTTAAGAGGGCCTGGTGGGGAGCAACAGTGAATTCCAATTACCACTCACTCCCCTCCTCCCTCCTCCCCTTGTTCTGCTGCTTAACCACTGTTAACAGCAGACAAACACATCACATTGAGAGACCTACCACTCAAGATAATGAATATACACGCCAACTGAAGAGTTGTGAATAAAACATAATGGAAGTCCCTGTCAGTGGAAACGTAGAGAGTAGTGAGGCTGAGGGTGGAGAATCAACGCTCCCAGTGGCGGAGTTGGACCACAGAGTGTACAAAACAGTTAGAGGGGTGTCATTGCTGTAGTGTACAGAAAGGCTATGCTAGTGCACTGTATTTATGAAAGGGTGTAGCCCAGTGGCCTCCTAATCCTACAATACCATATACCAGTGGAAAGTTGCCCTAAGAAATTGTCCAAGACTCCAGCCACCCTAGTCATAGACTGTTCTCTTTGCTACAGCATGGCAAGTGGTACCGGAGTGCCAAGTCTAGGTCCAAGAGGCTTCTAAACAGCTTCTACCCCCAAGCCATAAGACTCCTGAACATCTAATCAAATGACTATCCAGAATATTTGCATTGCCCCCCCTCTTTTACACCTCTGCTAATCTCTGTTATTATCATCTATCATCACTTTAATAACTCTACCTACATGTACATATTACCTCAACTAACCGGTGCCCCCGCACATTACTGTACCAGGACCCCCTGTATATAGTCTCGCTATTGTTATTTTACTGCTGCTCTTTAATTACTTGTTATTTTATTTCTTATTCTTATCCGTATTTTAATTTTTTTACTGCATTGTTGGTTAGGGACTCGTAAGTAAGCATTTCACTGTAACCTGTTGTATTCGGCGCATGTGACTAATAACATTTGAGTTGATTTGATTGGAAGGTTTAGGTGAGATTGTATAATTAAGCCTCCAAATCAGCAAATTGAACTTTGAACTTTGTATGTTTTGGACTTTTTCTGTGTGCTTTGTATATAAAATACTGTATAATAGAGGATGTCCAAACTCAATAAAGTCAATAAATAGTCAACTTTAACCTGTAAGTATGGCGGGAGATTATGTGTGTGAACGTGTGGGCATGTTTAACTATACTTATGGGGACCAGAAGTCCCCACAAGTATAGTAAACGAACAAAAAGCTAACCAACTGGGGACATTTTGTTAGTCCCCACTAGGTCAAATGCTATTTCTATGGGGTTTAGTGTTGAGGTTACAATTAGTGTTAGGGTTACAATTAGGTTTAGGGTTAAGAGCTAGGGTTAGGTTTAAAGTTATGGTTAAGGTTAGGTTTTGGGGTTAAGGTTTTTTATTTTTTTATTTCACCTTTATTTAACCAGGTAGGCTAGTTGAGAACAAGTTCTCATTTGCAACTGCGACCTGGCCAAGATAAAGCATAGCAGTGTGAACAGACAACACAGAGTTACACATGGAGTAAACAATTAACAAGTCAATAACACAGTAGAAAAAAAAAGAAAAAAAAAGAGTAGAGTTAAGGTTAGAGTAAGAGTTAGAGGTTAGGGAAAATAGGATTTTGAATGGGATTGAATTTTGTGTCCCCACAAGGTTAGTTGTACAAGACTGTGTGTGTGTGTGTATGCCAGGAGTGTCCGGTCCACAAGTGGGGAAGAGTCTATCCCCATGAAAAGCAGCATTGTGGAGGGGTCCATCTTCTCAAGAGACTTCAATGAATGCAAATGTGTTTGTGTTGCTGACTCTGTCCATTGTGAGCACCACCACAATCAGTCTCTCTGTTCAGGCCTCAGAGGGTTGAAGACTGCATTTCCAAACAACATCCAAAGGGAAGTACAAATGTGTCTCTCTGTGTCCCACTCATGTAGAGCAGTGGATGGAGAATTCTGACGTTACCAGGGAATAATTTATTAAAGTAGACTACTTTGTTATCAATGCTCTACTGAACCCACCTGCACAAAGCAGCACATTGCAAACACAGTTGGTGACTGACCTACAACAGTCATCCTGAATATGGTTGTGACACAGAGCAGAGGGAGAATTACTGAGGTGCTTTATGGGACAATAGATTCACAGCCATGTTAACTGATGCCATTCCTTTGATCGTATCTAGTCAGCAGCTTAGAACATGGTGAAAGACACAGAGACAGAGACAGAGAGTGAGAGACACAGAGACAGAGAGCAAGAGACACAGAGACAGAGACAGGAAGCAAGAGACACAGACACAGAGACAGAGAGTGAGAGACACAGAGACAGAGAGCAAGAGACACAGAGACATAAACAGAGAGTGAGAGACACAGAGACAGAGAGCGAGAGACATAGACACAGAGACAGGAAGCAAGAGAGACAGAGACAGAGAGTGAGAGACACAGAGACAGGAAGCAAGAGACACAGACACAGAGACAGAGAGTGAGAGACACAGAGACAGAGAGCAAGAGACACAGAGACAGAGACAGGAAGCAAGAGACACAGACACAGAGACAGAGAGTGAGAGACACAGAGACAGAGACAGAGAGTGAGAGACACAGAGACAGAGAGCAAGAGACACAGAGACAGAGACAGGAAGCAAGAGACACAGACACAGAGACAGAGAGTGAAAGACACAGAGACAGAGACAGAGAGTGAGAGACACAGAGACAGAGAGCAAGAGACACAGAGACAGAGACAGGAAGCAAGAGACACAGACACAGAGACAGAGAGTGAGAGACACAGAGACAGAGAGTGAGAGACACAGAGACAGAGAGCAAGAGACACAGAGACAGAGACAGGAAGCAAGAGACACAGACACAGAGACAGAGAGTGAGAGACACAGAGACAGAGAGTGAGAGACACAGAGACAGAGAGCAAGAGACACAGAGACAGAGACAGAGAGTGAGAGACACAGAGACAGAGAGTGAGAGACAGAGACAGAGAGTGAGAGACACAGAGACAGAGACAGGAAGCAAGAGACACAGAGACATAAACAGAGAGTGAGAGACACAGAGACAGAGAGCGAGAGACATAGAGACAGAGACAGGAAGCAAGAGAGACAGAGACAGAGAGTGAGAGACAGAGACATAGACAGAGAGTGAGAGACACAGAGACAGAGAGCAAGCGACACAGAGACAGGAAGCAAGAGACACAGAGACAGGAAGCAAGAGACACAGAGACATAAACAGAGAGTGAGAGACAGAGACAGAGAGCGAGAGACATAGAGACAGAGACAGGAAGCAAGAGAGACAGAGACAGAGAGTGAGAGACACAGAGACATAGACAGAGAGTGAGAGACACAGAGACAGAGAGTGAGAGACACAGAGACAGGAAGCAAGAGACACAGAGACATAGACAGAGAGTGAGAGACACAGAGACAGAGCGAGAGACACAGAGACATAGACAGAGAGTGAGAGACACAGAGACAGAGAGCAAGCGACACAGAGACAGGAAGCAAGAGACACAGAGACAGGAAGCAAGAGACACAGAGACATAAACAGAGAGTGAGAGACACAGAGACATAGACAGAGAGTGAGAGACACAGAGACAGAGCGAGAGACACAGAGACATAAACAGAGAGTGAGAGACACAGAGACATAGACAGAGAGTGAGAGACACAGAGACAGAGCGAGAGACACAGAGACATAGACAGAGAGTGAGAGACACAGAGACAGAGAGCAAGCGACACAGAGACAGGAAGCAAGAGACACAGAGACAGGAAGCAAGAGACACAGAGACATAAACAGAGAGTGAGAGACAGAGACAGAGAGCGAGAGACATAGAGACAGAGACAGGAAGCAAGAGAGACAGAGACAGAGAGTGAGAGACACAGAGACATAGACAGAGAGTGAGAGACACAGAGACAGAGAGTGAGAGACACAGAGACAGAGAGCGAGAGACACAGAGACAGAGACAGAGAGTGAGAGACACAGAGACAGAGAGTGAGAGACACAGAGACAGAGAGCGAGAGACACAGAGACAGGAAGCAAGAGACACAGAGACATAGACAGAGAGTGAGAGACACAGAGACAGAGCGAGAGACACAGAGACAGAGACAGTAAGCAAGAGACACAGAGACAGAGAGACAAAGACAGAGAGCGAGAGACACAGAGACAGAGAGCGAGAGACAAACTCCTGGCCCATGGGGTTGTGTATGTCTCTGTGCTTTGACTCCAGGGAAATTGGGGCTCCAAGCTGTGTGACTTCTGGCTCTGACTCAGATGGTCTGGCGTGGGGATTTCCGCAGCAAGCCTGTCCAGGGTCGATAGCTACATCCTCCCACTCACTAAGGCCCAGTGGGGGGTAGGGAGAGAGAGATGGAGAGAGGGAGAGAGAGAAAGAGAGAGAAAGAGAGAGAGCAAGCGAGTGAGAGAGAGAGAGAGAGAGAGAGAGAGAGAGAGAGAGAGAGAGAAAGGAGGTCTGAATGACTGACTGAGAACCATGCTGTGTTAGACTGTGAACTCCACTCCACAAACACAGCCTCAGGACAGTGGTGCATGAAAAAAAAACAGGGAAGGGAGTGATTTTCCAGCAGACCGATTCAAATCTGCCACAGCTCAGCCGTGACTAATGCCCCACTCAGGGCGTCTGCCTGTGACTGCGCCCGAATACCACGGAAATAACTCAAAATCTATGTTTGTGTGTTTGTTCGAGAGAGAGAGAGAGAGAGAGAGAGAAGCAATGCAGCGCTAAGATCTACTTAGATTTTTGTGTTGTGGCAAATCTTCTTTGAACACTTTGTTGGTCTAAGGTCTGAGAAGCAACAGTATTGGTTCTCTCTATATCCAGCCCTCTGTCCTCATCTCCCTGTCTCTCTGCCTGGCTCCTGACTTCCACTGATAAAGGCTTCACTGACATGCTTTATAGGTGCATAAATAATGCTACAGCTCCCTCACCTAGAGGGGTCAGGGAAAGATGCTGCACACTGCACCGAAAGCTCTGAAAAAAGAATGAATTGGAAACAGATTTTAATGGACACCGAGAGCAGATTAAAAATGATTATGGCAGAGGGGATAAGAGCACGTCCTATAAAGCTGATGATTATCCATCTTTAGTTCTGTTGACGATAACGGCAGGCGTCCGCAAACAGGAAGGCAAAGACAGCACCAATATGTGTTGTATATGTTGCTGACTAATGTTCCCAACTGACTAATGAGCACAGTACTGTTGTGTGTTCAAACGATAAAACAGTAAAGTATAGCAAAGTGCATCATTCCTTACTCACAGTACACTAAGACGGATGCCTAGTCAACAGTGGGAACAGCAACACCACTTCCAAATACCCTAAGTTCCCCTAGCGTGATTAATGCAGGGTGGGATACAATTAAGGAGCTAAAATAAGTGAAGGAGTAAACCGACCTATACAGAGCTATAGTGTGGTTGAGACCCCACAGGAGCAGCAGGAAGGAGAGCTGGAGGGTGGTTGCAATTATCAAGATGACGTTGCAACATCAGCTCAATTAGGACTCTAACTCACAACCAAACAGTCATTTACGGTACCCTCCATCCGTCATGTATTTCCCCTCTCTCCACTTTCTCTCTCTCTCTGTCTCTCCAGGCGGTGACTTATTCTAAGCACCATGTTTCAAGGCAATGTGAAAAGGACTGCTGTTTGATCCTCACCATTTCTACCTGACCCAGTCTGAAAGTCTGTGTTTTAAGAGAATTATGAGAGGTACAGTTGGTCTTGTGCTCTTCTGTTGTTTTTACAGCCAGGTCACGTCTCTCTCTCTACTTTTAGATCGAGACTGATAATAGACATTTTTCCTCGGCTCACATTAATGGCCCCTGGGCAGACAGAACAGACAGCCCACTGTTGGGATGGCAGGGCCGTCGCTGCACCCATATCAAGCACCGCGTCTGTGCTCCTCTTACACCCTACACCATTCCCACAGAGCAGACGGTATCACATGACCTCACTGGGAGGCTACCTCATCACAATTACCCTAGGTAACCACAATCAGGTCACTGCATGGGCAATGCCTGGCCTTGCTCTTATCGTCCTAGAACAGACTGACTTGCTCACAGTCTCAGTGGTCACAGCACTGGGGAATGTCTCACCTTCACACCTCAAAATGGTGCCTCCCTCCCAGCTGAAGAGCACACCAAAACAATGCTGCTCAGCATAGCTTCCACTTAAAGCTGGACTCCTTAATAGTGAAGCATCCACCTCCGTTTGCGATATTACAACAACAAAGACGTTCCTGCAAACTGTTTTTCCAGAAGAGCACAATATGTACTGCATTTTTTACCATGCTGGGCAACTCTCCTCAGTTCGCAAACAAAATCAATAACAACGGTGGTGGGGCAGCCAGGGGCGCTGTTTCCCCCTATTGCAGATTCCATCTTTAAGCATTGAATGTCAAAATCAACTAAAGTCCTTTAGCGACATTATTTGGGGTTGATCTGTAACAGCCTGTGGCAGCTGTACCCAAATAATGGAAGCATTTTTGTAGGTTGGTAGTGCCCCTTGACCCATGGAAAACTTCCAAGGTAAGTCAAAAAGCAATATTTTTGACCTTGTATTTACTAAAATAATGTATTACTGAATTATGAAAGCTATCCGTTTGTGATTTCAGCACCACAGCTGGGTCAGTCAGCCAGCCAGTCAGCCAGCCAGCCAGCCAGCCAGTCAGCCAGCCAGTCAGCCAGCCAGTCAGCCAGCCAGCCAGCCAGTCAGCCAGTCAGCCAGCAAGCCAGCCAGCCAGCCAGCCAGCCAGCCAGTCAGTCAGTCAGTCAGTCAGAATGCTGTCTCTGGCTGGGATTACAAAGACACTGATTACTACCCATTTATACAGAGATAAAACATTGTCTCCTTCACGACTCCAATCAGCAACCTCATTTCCTACTCACTCTAAAATGGTGCTTATGCTTGGCCAATTGGAGTAAAATATGGTGCCCCCACATAACATTGTTTCAGGCATTTCTTTGTTGTAACACATTCCACATGACTGTATGTTTGTTTATTCCATGTGTAACTCTGTGTTGTTGTATGTGTCGAACTGCTTTGCTTTATCTTGGCCAGGTCGCAGTTGTAAATGAGAACTTGTTCTCAACTAGCCTACCTGGTTAAATAAAGGTGAAGTAAAAAATATAAAAATTCCTCAATCCTATAACACCACCACAAGCCCATGAGACCCCAGGCCTCAAAACGTCACTCACAATAATTTACACAACATCCATCACAACTGCACTGAGCAGTATAGTCACAAACAACAGGTCTGGCTGCCCCATGCCACGTGGAGGACAGTCTTTCATGATCCATCCATGATCAGGGTGGGTTGGCAGTAATCATAACTAATCCCGTGAGGCAAGCCAGTGGGCATTTAGCCAGCATGGCAGAACAGAGCAGAACTATAGCTGGACTGACAAAGGAACAGCTCTTGTTAAGACTGACTGGATGGGCAAGGTAGGTTTGGCTTTGTGACATGCTCATGGGGACATGGGTTGGGATCATGTATACTAGCTTAACATAACCACTCCAGGGTTTTTTTTCCCAGGGCCACCTAAGTACAAACAGTCCAATTTTTTAAATATATATATATATACTGAACAAAAATATAAACGCAACATGTAAAGTGTTGGTTCCATGTTTCATGAGCTGAAATAAAAGATCCCAGAAATGTTCCATACGCACACAAATCTTATTTCTCTCAAATTCTGTGCACAAATTTGTTAACATCCCCGTTAATGAGCATTTCTCATTTGCCAAGATAATCTATCCACCTGACAGATGTGACATATCAAGAAACTGATTTAATAGCATGATTTTTACACAGGTGCACCTTGGGCTATGGACAATAAAAGACCACTCTAAAATGTGAAGTTTTGTCACACAATGCCACAGATGTCTGAAGTTTTGAGGGAGCATGCAATTGGTATGCTGACTGCAGGAATGTCCACCAGAGAGGTTGCCAGAGAATTTAATGTTTAATTCTCTACCATAAGCCGCCTCCAATGTCATTTTAAAGAATTTGGCAGTACGTCCAACCGTCCTCACAACCGCTGACAAAGTGTAGCCACGCCAGCCCAGGACCTGCACATTCGGCTTCTTCACCTGCGGGTTCGTCTGAGACCAGCCACCTGAATAGCTGATGAAACGGAAGAGTATTTCTGTCTGTAATAAAGCCCTTTTGTGGGGAAAAACTAATTCTGCTTGGCTGGGCCTGGCTCCCCAGTGGGTGGGCCTATGCCCTCCCAGGCCCATGCATGTCTGCCCAGTCATGCGCCCTTGCCCAGTCATGTGAAATACATAGATTAGGGGCTGATGAATTTATTTAAATGGTCTGATTTCCTTATATGAACTGTAACTCAGTAAAATCGTTGAAATTGTTGAATGTTGCGTTTATATTTTTGTTCAGTATTTATACAAAATAATACTTTTCGGGATGGTAAAACATTTTCAGTGTAAAATTCAACGACTAAAACCAGATATAATGTCTGTAAAAAAGATAATGGACCTATATATCTTAAATAAGGTCATCTTTGAGAACAAACAATAATCAAAATAAAAAACAAGACAGTTGGAATTTCCTAAAATGTCATGGCATTGGGCCCCCATTGATTTTGTTATAATGTTTGAGTCACTCAGATAGCATAAGAACACAGCATAAGCCATGACAAAATGTGAAGAAATGCAGGAAACTAGCTTTAAACTGGTAAAAATGGCTCTCCACCCCATGGCAAAATGATGTCTCTGCAGTCAAGAGAGCCTCTAAAATGTTCAGTCGGAGATCGCGCCATTGACCACGCCCACCACCTAAGCCCGATTTTGATTCAGAAAAAAATTGTGCACTCCACCTCTACAGATGGGCAGAGTGCAGCCAGGTCTAAGGGAGGATAGGATATATTTCCACAGAGCCAGTTTAATCCTGGAGTGAAGGGCTGGGACTGGGGGTGAGGGTGGGTTTTGGGTGTAATGCCACCATGGGAGGGGGTCAGGACAGAAATGTCCAGGGTCTCCTAATCCTATTATCAATGGAGCTATCAGCAACGACAGCTGGAGACAAAACAGGTTTTGTTTGCGTGATGAGGAGCCCGTCTAAAGAAGAACCATAGTGTTTTTGTCTCTTTTTAATATACAGCGCAACAGGTGTCTGGGGCTTAGTCGGCCTGAGTGTGGAGGACGTCTTTGATGCCATTAAAGAAATGTACTGACAGAGGAAATGTTTCCACTCTCCTGCGCGATCAATAAAAAGCCATTTGGCAAAAAGCAAAAAAAAGGCAGAGAATCATTGAACATACATAATGACCAGCTGGCTGCAACCACTCACAGAGTTCACAGAGATCTTCTTGAGCATTGATAAGGACAGCAGAAAACCAAAAGATATAAAAAATGCATGAGAGGATGGCTGCAATGTAAGTTTATAAGGGTGGTGTGTTATCAATGCACAAGATCCAAATACCCAGGGTGATTCCTGCTTCACACTCAGTGAAGCTGTCTGGGGAGCAGGGAGTAAGCAAATAAACAAACATCAAATCAATACATGACAGAGAGAAAGAGACGGAGGACGACTAAGTGGGGAGAGAGAGAGAGAGAGAGAGAGAGAAAGAGACGGAGGACGACTAAGTGGGGGAGAGAGAGAGAGAGAGAGAGAGAGAAAGAGACGGAGGACGACTAAGTGGGGGAGAGAGAGAGAGAGAGAGAGAGAGAGAAAGAGACGGAGGACGACTAAGTGGGGAGAGAGAGAGAGAGAGAGAGAGAGAGACGGAGGAGACTAAGTGGGGAGAGAGAGAGAGAGAGAGAGAGAGACGGAGGAGACTAAGTGGGGGAGAGAGAGAGAGAGAGAGAGAGAAAAAGAGACGGAGGGACTAAGTGGGGGAGAGAGAGAGAGAGAGAGAGAGAAGAGAGACGGAGGACGACTAAGTGGGGGAGAGAGAGAGAGAGAGAGAGAGAGAGAGAAGAGAGAAAGAGACGGAGGACGACTAAGTGGGGAGAGAGAGAGAGAGAGAGAGAGAGAGGAGGAGACTAAGTGGGGAGAGAGAGAGAGAGAGAGAGAGAAGAAGAGACGGAGGACGACTAAGTGGGGAGAGAGAGAGAGAGAGAGAGAGAGAGAGAGAAAAGAGACGGAGGACGACTAAGTGGGGGAGAGAGAGAGAGAGAGAGAAAGAGACGGAGGACGACTAAGTGGGGGAGAGAGAGAGAGAGAGAGAGAAAGAGACGGAGGACGACTAAGTGGGGGAGAGAGAGAGAGAGAGAGAGAGAGAGAGAGAGAGACGGAGGACGACTAAGTGGGGAGAGAGAGAGAGAGAGAGAGAGAGAGAGAGAGAAGAGAAAGAGACGGAGGACGACTAAGTGGGGGAGAGAGAGAGAGAGAGAGAGAGAGAAAGAGACGGAGGACGACTAAGTGGGGGAGAGAGAGAGAGAGAGAGAGAGAAGAGAGAAAGGAGACTAAGGGGGGAGGAGAGAGAGAGGGGAGAGAGAGAGAGAGAGACGGAGGAGACTAAGTGGGGAGAGAGAGAGAGAGAGAGAGAGAGAGAGAGACGGAGGACGACTAAGTGGGGGAGAGAGAGAGAGAGATAGAGACAGAGAGAGAGACAGAGGACAACTAAGTGGGGGGGAGAGAGAGAGAGAGAGACCAATACACCCTGATGGACTAAGCCCTACTATATGCACTGGATAATATGGATAATGTGTGTGAGGGGGAAACTGAGGGAAAGAGAAAGAGTGAGATCAGTCTTATGGACTGAAAGAAAGGGAGAGGTCTTATAAGGACTGAATAATGTGCTGTAGCTCTGCTCATTTGTGACCCCCATCCCTTCCAAAAAAAACATTCTGCCCTCCAGTAAAGCCTTGTTGAGGTATTGAGGGGAAATAGAACAATCAAGCCCAATCACTATGCAGAGTATAGGTCTGCTCCGACAGGGACGTCGATCATTGCCAACGTGCCTGCTTGATCAGCAATCTCTCAGTATCTATGTGTAGCCAATCTACTGCTCCTGGAGATAACATTCTTATCCATGCTAAAATCTACACTGAACAAAAATATAAATGCAACATGTGAAGTGTTGGTCCCTTGTTTCATGAGCTGAAATAAAAGATCCCAGAAATGTTCCATAAGCACAAAAAGCTTATTTCTCTCAAATTTTGTGCACTAATTTGTTAACGTCCCGGTTAGTGAGCATTTCTCCTTCGCCAAGATAATCCATCCATCTGACAGGTTCGACATATCAAGAAGCTATTTAAACAGCATGATCATTACAAATGTGCAGTTTTGTCACACAACACAATACCACAGATGTTTCCAGTTTTGAGGGAGCATGCAATTGGCATGTCGACTGCAGGAATGTCCACCAGAGCTGTTGCCAGAGAATTTAATGTTAATTTATCTACCATATGCCGCCTCCAATGTTGTTTTAGATAATTTGGCAGTACATTCAACCTGCCTCACAACCGTAGACCACGTGTAACCGCGCCAGCCCAGGACCTCCACATCCGGCTTCTTCACCTGCGGGATCGTCTGAGACCAGCCACCAGGACAGCTGATGAAACTGTGGGTTTGCACAACCGAAGAATTTCTGCACAAACTGTTAGAAAACATCTCAGGGAAGCTCATCTGCGTACTTGTCGTCCTCACCAGGGTCTTGACCTGATTGGAGTTCAGCGTCGTAACACGGGCAAATTGTCATCTTTTTATGGCCACTGGCACGCTGGAAAAGTGTGCTCTTCACAGATGAATCCCGGTTTCAACTGTACCGGGCAGATGGCAGACATGATGTTGTGTGGGCGAGCGGTTTGCTTATTTCAACGTTGTGAACTGAGTTCCCCATGGTGGCAGTGGGGTTATGGTATGGGCAGGCATAAGCTACGGACAATGAACACAATTGCATTTTATCGATGGAAATTTGAATGCACAGACACACCGTGACGAGATCCAGAGGCTCATTGTTGTGCCATTCATCTGCCGCAATCACTTTATGTCGCAAGGATCTGTACACAATTCCTGGAAGCTTAAAATGTCACAGTTCTTCTATGGCCTGCATACTCACCAGACATGTCACCCATTGAGCATGTTTGCAACAGCGTTTTCCAGTTCCCGCCAATATCCAGCCACTTCCCACAGTCATTGAAGAGGAGTGGGACAACATTCCACAGTCATTGAAGAGGCGTGGGACAACATTCCACAGGCCACAATCAACAGCCTGATCAACTCAATGCCAATGAAATGTGTCGCGCTGCATGGGGCAAATGGTGGTCACACCAGATACTGACTGGTTTTCTGATCCACGCTCCTACTTTTTTGAAGGTATCTGTGACCAACAGATGCAGATCTGTATTACCAGTCATGTGAAATCTATAGATTAGGGCCTAATGCATTTTTTTTCAATAGACTGATTTCCTTGTATGAACTGTAACTCAGTAAAATCTTTTAAATTGTTGAATGTTGCATTAATATTTTTGACCAGTCTAAAAACAGAAATTGGGGATTGTTTTCTGGATACATTAAACCCCATTGAAATGCTTGTGTGCACTGGGTGTTTTCAAATAAGCTGAAAGGGTAGTAAAGATCCCTGAAAGATATGAATGTCCTGCAAGGCCTATTATTATTTCCACAAAGTCAATGCATGTATCTTTTCCATCCAAAGCAATATTTTCTCTCTCATTGCAAAACATAACTGAAAAAGAAGAGTGAAGAACCTAGGCCTAGAGGTAGAACAAGAGAATACAAAACATGAACAACGAACATTTAGGCCCTGTTACCCTCCTCTGATGTGTGTTGCCCACAGTCACAGTGCTAGCTTTCCAGGAATCAGGAAACCTTCTCTTTCATGGAAACACTAACTTACGTCAGTCAAAAGGCCATCCCCAATTTTATAGTCATAATCATTATTATGTACATGCCATTTTATTGAGTACATTTAAAACAAATGATTGACAAACGAAAACAAACAAAAATTCCTCAGGGAAGAAATCTGACAGTGGCACCACTGGAAGGAACTTACTGTAGCCTACATGTGTCCTTGATACCGGATGCTTACCTGACACTGACACCTAGTGATATAGGCTTAAGCTACTTGCTGACCCAGTGTTCAGTAGGTCATACTTTACATGGTGTTACACTGGCCCGCCCCGGGCATAAGCAACATAAGTGGTCGCTTAGGGCCTCCAGCCGATAGGGGGCCCCGACCAAAAACATTTTTTTTTAAAGAACTCAGTCAGGGTCTCAACTTATTGTTGAGAGTTAGAATAGTAGAATTCACATGTTCAGGGGCGGAAGGGTAGCCTAGTGGTTAGAGCGTTGGACTAGTAACTGGAAGGTTGCAAGTTCAAACCCCTGAGCCGACAAGGTACAAATCTGTTGTTCTGCCCCTGAACAGGCAGTTAACCAACTGTTCCTAGGCTGTTATTGAAAATAAGAATTTGTTCTTAACTGACTTGCCTGGTCAAATTTAGAAATATTGTTGTGCATCAGTAGTTTCTCTTGTTATGTCAATCACTGACGGTCACTCAATTAGCCCATGTCTAGCCAGCGATCTAACCTTGTGGTAATCATGGTCAAATTATAGACCAGGCACAAAGGGCACGTGCCCAGGGGCCCTGACCTCCTGGGGGACCCCATTGATTGTATTAGTCACTCTCACTCAGATATCATATCAACATGGTATAAGTCATGAAAAATGTGCAGAATTGCAGGATATTAGCTTTACAACTGCAAAAATGTCCTTCCACCCTATTGCAAAAAACAATTGAATATCAAGAAATGAGCTGTAAAACTGCAAATTTTTCCCTCCGCCCCAAGGCAAATTAGTAGAATTGCAGGAAATGTGTTAGAAAATTGCCAAATGTTCTCTCCTCTCCATGGCAAAATGTAAAAAATGCATGCAAACTTGCTTTAAAACTGCAACATTTTCTCTGCGTCCCATGGCAACATTTCTGAAATTGCAGGAAGGTATCTCTAAAGTTTTTTCTATTTCAACTTATTTTAGAAGAAAAAAGGCTGCATCTACACAGGCAGCCCAATTTTGATCTTTTGGTCATTAATTAGTAGTTTGACCAATCAGATCAGGTCTGAAAACGAGTTGATATGAAAAGATCTGATGTGATTGGTCAAAAGAACAATTTGTGGAAAAATATCAGAATTGGGCTGCCTGTGTAAACATGTATATTTGACCACATCTGTACACTGAAAGTCGATTACATGTAATACACTAACGTAAAATAGAATGTGTAGTTTTATTTCTTATTATTTGAACTTTGTACTGGACCACTGACTTTGGTCTGACCCAAACTCACTGGGTTACCTGCAAGGCTGCTGCAGACAGATATTAATGTGTTGGGTTCTGGCTTAAGTTCAACATGGCCTCTAATTTGTAACAATTCCCTCCTATGCAGTGTCCTGAACTGAGATGACACCTGTGTAAGCAGCATAAGGTAACATGACCTGTTTAATTAGGTCCTTGACTCTGACACCCTTCACTGTAACTTACCTGAGTGGAACAACTATGTACCACAAGAAATGGCCCTCTAATGCTCCATACAGGTCTCTTCCATATGGCTGGTGAGGTATAACAAGTAAATATATGTGTGTACAGTATTTGTTGGTCTACACATCATCAATATGTCATTCCTTTTGTCGGACATATTTGTGCGGGTGTAGACTGCTTTGGTAACACACACAACAAGCACCTGCCATTATTATGCCCTGTTAGACCATTGCAAACATGGGGGACAGAAAACACAGACCTAACGTTTCAAGGTGATGGTGTGGGTGTGGACGACAGGCTCAGTCGGTTATAGTGGGCTACTACCTGTCTAACTTTGGCCCGAAGTACTAGTAGAGTACCTGTCCACCATCAGTCCCTGTCGTGCAAAGACGTCACCACGAACCCAATTAGAAGAAATAGTCTACAAATATGGCATGCACGCATCTCTTCGAATAAGACAAACACAGGCTAACATGATATGTTAAATCAAGGAAAACCCCTGTCCAATGCTAACCTGGAAAACTTACTTGCATCGAGTCGTTGTTAGCCATCTGGTGTCTTGTGTATCACACAGGCTACCACAGCGGTGGGATGACAAATTATTCTTCAATGTAGCTGATGAATTCTTGATTATCAAATCATTTTAGTGATCTACGACATCATCAAATCAGTTCCTGTCCGTTTGGAGTTATTTGCAGTCAAAGAGCAGGCCAACATTGGCGAAAACCCTCAGCACTTTAAAACGACAGTGAACTGTACGGAGAGTTAACGGGCGCCTGTCTCTGCCCAGGTGAGCGAGAGCATCGACAAAATAAACATTGTAGGCCTCTCATTCTCTTCTTTAGTCCATGTTCCAAAAGAGCAAGAAGTTACGTATCACCGTGTCCACCTTTCAACTATGTTGTGTAGTTTGAAGGCTGACGTTGACTGGTTCATCTGACATTCTACCCCATGTAATTGGAGAACATGACAGCTACAGAAATAATACTAAATGGACATAATTCAATTGTTCACTCACTCTCGAAAATCTACATTATTATTAGGCTATTATTTCCATGCATTGCATCGTCAAGCCTATAATCGGTTTATGAACAAGAACCGTTATGTCTACATAACATAGCCTCCCGCTTACGTAGCCTACCGCTCACCTTATCCTTTCCAGTTTAAATCCAGGCGAAATATCTATAAACCACAAAAAAATACCTGACATTTTGTTACTGTGACAAAAATTAATGCTATCCTACGCCACTCCTCCCTTGCTGAGAGCTCTTTTGTGCGTGCCTGGTCGTCAATCAACAGTCTAAAAACGGTCTGATGCTCGTTGCTCGAGGGGGCAACTAACCAGTGAGCGTAGCTGAGCGCAAGTGAGGGGCACGCGTCGTATTGGTCATGTGATCACTACAATTGCAATAAACTTGTTGGCGATAAATCACAATTTTGCGCCTTTAGTAATTTCATAGAGCGAGCCCTCCTTCACCACTTGGCAAATCTAAAAAGGACTTATCGGTGATATCGCCTTATTCATATGGGCCGAGTCTGCTTACCTTACCCTTCATTGTTCATTTGTTGTAGCGGAACTAAATGGATTGAGAAAGACTTAATGGTATGGATTTAATATTGTACAGGGTAGGCTTAGGCTAAACGACTCTTTGTCCGACTCTGGCCATCACTGAATGAGACTAGCGAAGCCTAGTGGTTAGCTGGCCAAACTGTAGCTCAAACTACATGACATTTCGTCTCTGAAAGGTTGCAAAACGAAAATCCGTGACTCAAATTACTATGATATGTTACATTATGTGTGGGTGTCCATCATCCATTTCGTATGATATGCTACGAATTACCATTCGTATGTTATGTTACGAATTGCAATTTGGCCAATATGTTACAAATTTTAAATATGTATGATATGTTACAAATTCCAATTAGTTGTCACTAAAGTTAGCTAGGTGGCAAATGCTAACATTAGCTAGGCTAGGGGTTAAGGTTAGGAGTTAGGTTAAAGGACAAAGTAGTTGCAAAGTAGTAAGTAATTGCAAAGTTGCTAAAATGCTACAGTTGTCTGTGATGAGATTTGAATACACAACCTTTGGATTGCTAGACATTTGCATTATACACCCACCGATCCACCTTCCTTTTATTGTTGCCTTTAGTAACCTTCGGTCTTATATAACCATACCAAATGTAACATATCATACTTTAAGCCTAGTGGTTAGAGCGTTGGGCCAGTAACCAAAAGGTTGCTGGATCTAATCCCAGTAGGCGACAATGGCAAAAATCTGTTGTTCTGTCCGAGTAAGGCAGTTAACCCACTGTTCCCCGGGCGCTGAAGACGTGGATGTCGAATAAGGCAGCCCCCCGCACCTCTCTGATTCAGAGATTGGGTTAAATACAGAAGACACATTTCAGTTGAATGCATTCAGTTGTACAACTGACTAGGTATCCCCCTTTCCCTAATTTAAGCATCCCTTTTATGTTACTTCTAGTATGAGGAAACCTGAACATGGTACATTGTGAGAGGCAACCGATCACATATATCCTACTTCAGTGGAGGAAACCCCTCTGTCTAGACAAGAAGCACAACATGGCATCGGTCTTTCACAGTAGGTTATGCTGTCAGCATTTCAATGCGTTTGTTGCCATTGCCAACCTAGTTACAAAATAGCAAAAAATAGAAAGAGCTAGTTGAAAGTCATTTTATTTCTAAATGGTTATATTAACGTACTTAACAATGATACATGTATCAGACACAAGCCTAAAAAATATCTTAAATAGTAAATTACTATACAGTAGGCCTATCACAGTCTACAAACACTACTCAAATATAAACCACCTTAATAGCAAAAGTTTAATAATCAAATCCTTTTAGCAAAATTGATCAAGAGTCGATGACTGAGTTGGAAAATAATATTTGATTTTCCAAACTCTGATTAGGCCTATAATGTACTTAATAGTATGCCTCTGGTGATTATTTGAACTATAAATGTTTGATGATGGACAGTCATGTCTATACAGATGTAGGATCTTCATTTGAGAAAATAATCCTGCGGCAACAGGAAATGTGAATTATTATGCAGATTATAATTAAATTGACATTTCACATCATAAGGGAAAATCTAATCTGACATTTCAAAGTGGAAATGACAAACTTCAGAAGTCTTTATAAACCTCAAATACACTACGTGCTTTAAATGTCCTGCATAGCAGGAAATTTCTCCTGCAACAGGGTGATTCAATTAAGACCCTACACCTGTAGCTACTGTCTGGAATAGATTATTGCATATCATTGCATGTCGTACTAGGAATACACTACTACAGCTACTTGATTTCTTTCTTTTCTAAAATGTATTGGTGCAGTAAATGCATTGTATCCTTAGCATTCATCTTCACATAGTATAATTTGGGATGTATTTATGAACTGTTGTCCAACATCCAACACACTCACCACCCACCTCTAACCACAGGCATAGTTTGATTCAGTCAGGATTGCATCATGGGGTTCACCCTGTCCCCGACACAGCTGTTTACATAACATTAGCGAGTCCATACAATCCGACCCACGGGTAGTTTGAGTTTGTTTTGGGTGGGGGAAAATCGTTTTTTGAAAAAGTCTAAAACCAAATCAAAACTGTGTAGAAATGATAATGGATGTACATGTATAGGATCTTCACTCTGTCCAGCTTGATAACCGTAATTGAAACAAAAGCTAGCCAGCGACAAATTCAAATATTTTTGAACAGTGGACTATTTTTTTGCAAGAAAATAATACATTTTTAATGCGTCCCTCCGGACTCGGTGAAGACCGAATGCGGCCCACGGGCAAAATGAGTTGGACACCCCTGGTTTAAAGAACTGAATGCATTACATAAATATCCTTTTCACAAACGCTGCATTCAAACTGAAATAAATTGTCATACACAGCATCACATACATTTATAATATCACCATGTGGATACATACAGATATACTTTTTAAAATATTAGCCTACCTGTCAAAATAGTTTCATAGATGTGCTTGCACAATACTAACATTTTATATCCCACTGTACTGATAATGGATAGAAGACAGATTACATGGGGGTTACAGTATTTGTTTACAGTAGTCTAACTCAACCATTAGGTGGCAGTGTTCATCTACCTCTATTTACAAACGGAACTAAAAGAAGACATACAGTATACTAGCCTTTAAAAATTATGCAAATAAAAAATTAATGGACACTACATATACCTGTATAGATGATAAAATTAGAACGAATTTGCATGAATAAACTAAAATTCTCATTAAGTCTAAACTAAATGATGTGCAACTGATATTACTAATATTGCACAATTCACCATACATTTCTGATTGCACATAACAGTAGAATTATATAAAAATAGATTTAAATTTGACATCCCGACTGAAACCCTACCCAGCCACTGTGCAGCCTTCCCAAATAGGATGTACATACATGACATACTATAGTAGACCTGACACCAAGGTAATACAAGCAGGAATCAAAACTGCTGAGTATTCAGAACTCCAAAACAGAGACCGGTGACTCACAGTTTAAATCAATTTGTTGATAAATCAACTGTTTACATGGAGATAGATGAAGGATATTCATTTGACAAATGTAGCATACATTTGAGGCTTCAGGAACCTAGTTTCCCCCTCCTTTAAGCCATTATGGCATTTGTCATACACAGCACTTCTTTAGTACAATGTTAAAGTCCTTCCAACACTTCATATCCAGTTTCCCATCTCACAACATTGCCTCGTCACTACTGCAAATAACTCCCTCTCCTGCGGCGTTTAATAAATGGCAATGTATGTTGATGTAATTCTCTGAACAGTTAGTTACATTTTTATCGGTGCTCCAAGTGTTGTGCTCTCTCTGTGTGGTAGTGTCGCTGTCTCGGACTTCTGTTTCTCTCCTATCATGACATCATTTGTAACCTCGGGAAACCCATTGAATAAAGGCCGACCCAAGAAATGAGGTTATAGCTTTGGAATGCAGGGTGAGACCCCCCCCCACCACCACCACTACTGTGTGAAAGGCAGAGCAGAACAAGGACGTCCTTCTCTCACCCTCCCTCTTTTCCTGTGTGATTGACAGCCCAATTATTTTTGAGACATTGCGCTCTCCTTAAAAGGGTGTTCTTTTACAGACAAAGGATTGTGTCAATTCAAAGCAGTCAATTTGGTCCAGACCGTAGCTAGCAGCAGTATTTTCTCCACAAACAAAACAGCTTCTCTGAGGATTTGAAGCTGATGATAATTTAACACAACCAAGTCTAATCTAGTCCCACTTACCTGTAACATTTAAATTAATCAACAAGTGTACTATCATAACTATTGCTCAGAATAAGGTTCATACTGTACAGTTAATCAAATTTGGATTTTGGTTCAAAGCAATACACATAGTATTGTATCTCTCTCTCATATATATATTATAGTATACCTATGTGTATTATTAAAGTATATTAGTTGCGATACCAATGGGGGATGTGCCATTCTTAATTCTCCACTGATGAGTAATAATATGTACCATTCTATGAAGATTAGTTTGACAATACAGTGAATGTGGATTTCTATGTAGATATGAAGTTAGAATGTATAGCATGCTCTTTTTTGTGAGATGGTGTGGTTTGATCAGTGTACAGTGTACTTCGCTGTTATGTTGGCCCATGTCATGAATTTGTAGTGTGGAGATGCAGTGCCAACTTGTGTCGTGTGAATACAGTATGCAGTGCATAGATATGACAGTGATGAGTGGTGTGTCCTCCTCCTTCCCTGGCTTTCAGTGCTGTGTCTCCAGCTCCACCACGGTCCAGTCTCCCTGGGGGGAGCTGCCCTGGCTGTCTGGGGAGTAGCTGCTGACAGAGGTGACAGTGGCAGAGGGGGGACTGAGCGGGGACAGCAGGTTGGGCCACATGCTGCTCTCCAGGGGGCTCAGGGTGCCCCCGCTGCCCACAGGCAGCAGGAGCAGAGGGGGGCAGCCCCTGTCTCCAGACATCAGCAGGGTTTGGTTGATGAGCTGCTGGACGATGTCCACCTTCTTGCTCCAGTCCAGATCCGTTGGAGGAATGGGACGCGGCCCCTGCTGGCATGACTCTGGCCAAGTCTGCTTGGATGTCCACTTCTCCTGCTGCATCCTTGTTTCCCGCTCTCTGTTCTGCTCTCTTTCCTCACTCTCGTCCTCGCTGGTTTCCATGGCCTCATAGATGGTGCATAGCCCAGAGGATGGGGAGAGCATGACTGCAGACGGACTCCTCAACTGCTGCTGCTGTTGTTGTTTCTGCTGCTGTCTGAGCTGTTGTTTGAGTTGTTGCTCCAGCTCTAGCTGCCACTGCAGCACCTGGCGGCGGTGTCTGTGCTCCTGCTGCTGCTGCTGGAGTTGGAGCTGGAGGAGCTCCCGACGCTGCCTCTCCAGTCGCATCTGCTGCTCCTGCCTCAGACACTCCTCCTCCAGCCACTGCCTCTTCTGCCTCTCCTGCTCTCTCAGGTGCTTCTGGTGCTGCTCCAGCCTGCACAGCTGACCGTTGGCTACAGCTGCAGACTGGAAGGACCTGGAGGTGGTGTCGGTGGGTCTCCTGTTGCACTGCTGCTCTGCGAGGTAGTGGGCGTTCACTACGAGATGAGGAAAATGGATGTGGTCCTCTTCCTGTAGGCCCATGGTTGGCTCATCCCCCCATAGGCCCATGGTTGGCGCATCCCGATTCTTCTCCTCCAGTAGGCCCACGGGTGGCTCGCTCTGCTTCTGTTGTGACTGGTGGGACTCCTTGGTTTCCGCTTCGTCACTCTTGGGCCCTCCTGCTAGACAGTCAAGATAACTTGGGATGTGCGTTAGAGACGCATGCACCAAAAAGGAGGGGTAGGACAGCATCCAGGACCAGAGGATTCAAGGAGAAGAATCAAAAGGAGTGGAGGGAAGACGCAAAGCAAAATGAGGGAAGTGCTGAGGGATTGACGTCTTTACACAAAGGAATAAAGTAAACAAAAACCTCTGTCTCGATCAGTTGAAAAAGGACAAATAAATGAAGTTTGACCACAGTTTACTATTCTGTTAGGTTTGTTATAATACTTAGATGAGCCAATACATAACAGTCTTTGTATTCTGTTATTTTTGGGTATACATTTGTGATGTGGGAGGACATACTAAATTCTTACTGATCAGACCATCCCCGAGGGTAATAGCAACTGAGTACTGGAAAACGAGTGGAGGATGGCATGCATCCTGGATTCATCCTAAATCCTCCCTTATCTTATTGGAACATGCAATGACTCATTATTAACATGACATCTGTCTAATTGGAGTACTTGCCAACATCTATGACCTAATCTAATACATATTACATAACCCATCTACTATATAGACACAGTATTACAGTCAAATGAGATCTAGAGTTTGCTCTCAAATAATTTAGAACAAAGGTTATGAAGATGACATTGAGTTGAAGTTTCACTATAATTGTTCAATTGTGGAGACACTTCATGGATTTACCAACAGCTACTACAGTACATGTCTATACATTTAATATGATACGACATTTCAGAGTTCTAAAATCCTCGGAAACCCAGAACTAAAATCTCACGTAATTGCGTCAGAGTTTAGGTAATTTAGATCAATTTGCAACCCATTCATACAATGTAATAAATTGGTGCGCAACATTGTTGGAAATCATTTTGTCTTAAGTCTTTGCCCTCAAGATGCTGGCCTGAAACTCAGAACTATATGTAGTAGAGGTCGACCGATTCATCGGAATGGCCGATTAATTAGGGCTGATTTCATGTTTTCATAACAATCGTATTTTACACCTTTATTTAATCTTTATTTAACTAGGCAAGTCAGTTAAGAACACATTCTTATTTTCAATGACGGCAGAAAGACAGATTTTCACCTTGTCAGCTCGGGGGATCCAATCTTGCAACCTTACAGTTAACTAGTCCAAAGCGACCTGCCTCTTCTCTCTCGTTGCACTCAACAAGGAGACTGCCTGTTACGCAGATGCAGTAAACCAAGGTAAATTGCTAGCTAGCATTAAACTTATCTTATAAAAAACAATCATAATCACTAGTTAACAACACATGGTTGATGATATTACTAGATATTATCTAGCGTGTCCTGTGTTGCATATAATCTGACTGAGCATACAAGCATCTGACTGAGCTGTGGTAGGCAGAAGCAGGCTCGTAAACATTCATTCAAACAACACTTTCGTGCGTTTTGCCAGCAGCTCTTCGTTGTGCGTCAAGCAATTGCGCTGTTTATGACTTCAAACCTATCAACTCCCGAGATGAGGCTAATGTGACCGAAGTGAAATGGCTAGCTGGTTAGCGCGCTCTAATAGCGTTTCAAACTTCACTCGCTCTGGGCTTGTGGTTGTTTCCCTTGCTCTGCATGGGTAACACTGCTTCGATGTGGTGGCTGTTGTCGTTGTGTTGCTGGTTCGAGCCCAGGGAGGAGCGAGGAGAGGGAAGGAAGCTCTACTGTTACACTGGCAATACTAAAGTGCCTATAAGTATATCCAATAGTCAAAAGTTAATGAAATACAAATGGTATAGAGGGAAATAGTCCTATAATAACTACAACCTAAAACTACTTAACTGGGAATATTGAAGACTCATATTAAAAGGAACCACCAGCTTTCTTATGTTCTAATGTGCTGAGCAAGGAACTGAAACGCTTTCTTACATAGCACATATTGCACTTTTACGTTCTTCTCCAACACTTTGTTTTTGCATTATTTAAACCAAATTGAACATGTTTCATTATCTACTTGAGGCTAAATAGATTTTGATGTATTATAAAGTTAAAATAAGTGTTAATTCAGTATTGTTGTAATTGTCATTATTACAAATATTTTTTTAAATACTTTAAAAATATATAAAATCGGCCGATTACTCGGTATCGGCGTTTTTGGTCCTCCAATAATTGGTGTTGGAAAATCATAATCGGTCGACCTCTAATATGTAGCCCTAATATGGGATAAAGAGCACATGACTAGGAGCAATCCATCTCCTTTGGCTCTATGGTCCGGCATTTAACTACCATTAATCCAAAAATGAATTGACACATTTAAAAATGTCCCAGCAAAATATCCCCACATAAAGATTAGATTTTGATAACATGAGAATTAACATGAAAGACCTGACAAACCGGGGATTAGGCAAAAAAAATGGGGAACAAGGGATTAACCATTTTACTTAACTAAATCATAAAACTACTCTGATAGTTTTTGACCAACCAGATAGCTTCTTCGTATGCTGTCACCACATACACCTGACTGTTTTGAAAAGCATTCTATCCCACATATATAAAAAAAAAAACACAAGGATGCCCCTGGGACCTGCTCTGCTAATTACCAAAAACATGCACCTCAACATTGACCATGCCTTACTCAAGGGCAGCCATGGTCCCAACAGACACATACAGTACTATACATGCAACAGAGTGTTCCCAAAGCAACATCATGAGACGCCTGTTTGTTCATGATAGGCCTACTGGGCAAAACACCAAATCTGGCATTTATTTTATGTTAGGAAGACCATAATGGTTAAGAAGTAGGAGAGAAGGAACAAGGGATGCTCTGATTTCAGGACTGACAAACATAGGGATCCAAGGGTTTTCCTTGTCTGGGTTGAGCAGGAGCAGGCAGATCTCTCATCCGCTTCTTCTTAACCACCACATTCAGGTGGGTGTGGGGTAATGCCAGTGTGTGTGTGTTGGGTGGAGCATTCAGGAGGATACAGGCAGGTTTGAGCTTCATGTCGCAGAGGAAGAGGATGTGAAACCTTCAGGACATACAGTAAAGGGACCCAGGAGCAGGACTCTTCCCTGGTGTCTGTTTGGGGACTACCACCTACCAAGGACATTTACAAATGTGGTGTTGGTCTGCGTTGAATCCATGGAGGTCAGAGAGAAACATATACATGCTGGAAAACAGGGTATGGGACACCAGGTGGATTGCCTCCTAACCAAAATTCCATTGCGCATCAACACCATTCCACAGATAAAACTTCACTTCCTGATGGAAAGTGATTCCCATGGGGAGGCCAGTGATGTCATTGAAATACATAAAACTGACCTAGACAACAATTGAGACATGCTACGCTAATGGGAAATAACAAGAAACAGGAACGTGCCTTGCAATGATGTTTAATGGAATTTTGAAAAACCTACTTAGCGTGAACCATTCATTTATGAACATCCCTACTGTATAATGGTTTAATCAGATACAATTTCAATGTTAGTACATGCAAGTTGGAATATGCAATATCACTAAAAGCGTTTCAGTGAGAAAAGCATTCTAAAATGCAGAGGAATGCACGTTTTTCCCCCAGAAATAGTTGTTAGTTGGTTCTGAAGCACAAATGATCAACTAAGAGGCATGAACACTTAAAACAGATGCCTCAAAAAACACCGTACATGACAACTTTACTTGCCATGATAATCTATGCAGGGAGAGGCAAACTTCCTGTAGCGCAAATTAAAACTAGACAAACTTCAAATTGAACACTCCCATACCGACCTCAACAAAACTATAAGGGGAGGAAAGCCATGTTAAATATCTAGTCTTTATTCAATACTAAAATGTTGTTGAAAACAAGACAAACTTGTAAAAAAAGAGAGTAAGATATCTCTACGGTGCAGGATCAAATGGAGCGTGTACATAGGGGAGGGAGGACCGGGTTCCAACAAAACAAGTACAAAAACAAAATAACTGACATTTGTTTGGTAAAAACAGTAGGATAAATACACATGTAGGTAGAGTCCATTACTCCTTTTCTTTTAAGAGCTTTGTCCCAACGGACCAGTCAGTCAATGCCCCCTCAGGGGTTACGGAGTACGCAGTGTTACTTAAAAAGAACATTCTAATAGAAAATGGTAGCTAGTGTACATATAAAGTAGTGCCATACATTCATAACCATAATAGTAGTATGAAAGAGGGAGGCTTCACTGATCTACAGTCTTTCGGTCCCCTTGCTTTTTTTGTTTCCTACCATCATTTGCTTGTTTTTCTAAACCATCTAACCCACCTCGAGAGAAAAACTAAGAACAACAAGGGGGGAGAGGTGCATTCCAGGGGTAGGGACTTATACGTTACCTGCCAGAAAGCTATCAGTCTTATCGCATATAGCAGAGTAGTAGGGTGGCTGGCCCTCGCTGGCCTCCCCGGCATCCTGGGGCCCCAGGCAGAGGGTGTCCTCCAGGTCGTCAGCATCCATCTTCCCCCCCAGCATGTAGTGGTGTTGGTCCCCAGGCTGGCCCAGGGGCAGCAGGTCTACAGGGCCTCCCAGCAGCTCCTCTGACTGGGCGGCCGCTGCTGGCAGGGTCAGCTCCTTGATGAGGGAGGGGTCCTTGGCCTCCTCGGGCAACTGGTCCTCGTTCTCCAGGGAGAAGATGCCGGGACTCTTACCGCAGCTCTCGGCAGTGGAGTGGGCGTTGGAGTTGGACATGGTGCAGTCGAAGCCGTAAGACGCCACTGAGTTGGCAGACTGGGGTGTGCCGCCACCCCCGTCCTCCTCCTCTCCTCCGGCCGGCGCCTCCACCACCTCCTCATCCTCTTCCAGGGCAGGCAGGATACGGGCGGACGGTGGACTGTCGAACTCAGCGCTGTCATCCATGGTGACGGGAACATCTGGGTCATTGATCTGCATCTCACCCTCCGTGTCGCTGGCCTCGTCTCCCGAGGTGGAGGGGGAGGAGGGGGCAGAGGCGGGGGCAGTAGGAGGGCCTGCTCCCAGGACCTCGTCAGCAGGGAGCGTCTCAGCCTCCTCCTCCTCGTCACCTCGCTCCAGATGGATGCCCAAGTCCTGCTCCAGGTCAGGTTGCACATTGGATGGCACGGGAGTCTGCTGCTTGTCAGAGCGTGACTCCACCCCGGAGCTGCTGTCATAGTCACGGAGCTCCTCGGGAGTGCTGGTTTCACTGCTGCTGTGGACGGCCAGGGCCGTGCCACTCAGGGTGCTGGACTGAGACATGCCCACAGCAGGGGGGTCTGGGGGGGCAGAGGCCTCCACTGGGGAAGAGCTCTCCATCTCCTCAGGGGCAGTCTGGGGCTCTGAGGGCTGCTCTGACTGGAGCATCAGAGAGGGGGCACTGAGATCCAACCAGGCCTGGGCAGAGGACTGGGTGGGCGTCTCAGGGCCGTCAGCCCCGTGGTCAGACAGGGGGCTGGAGGCAGTGTGGGGGGAGGAGAGGTGGGGCTGGGCCCAGGGGTCAGTGAAGGGGTTTGTCTGACCCCAGGCTGAGGAAGGTGGGACGGTCGAACGGTTGAGGTTATCCAAACGGTCCTCCTCTGTGTAGTCATCCTCATCTGCATTCCCACAGCTCTCCAGTCCACTCTCCGTCACCCCTTCGCTGGGCATCTCCACATCATCATCATCATCCTCCTCCTCCTCATCCTCCTCATCCTCTTGCTGACACACGTTCTGGTCCACTGCCCGCTCTGAGCTCACATCCATATCAACTCGCTCCTCATCATTGGACAGGGTCTCCACATTGGGGGAGCCCATGAAGGCCCCTTCTCCCTCGGAGCCCTTGAGGCTGGAGTCTACCAGGGCGTCGGAGCTCTGGGTACCCTGCAGCAGGCCCGTATGCTGGGTGCTGCTAATCTCCGATGACCCCTGCAGGCGGATGCTCACATCCTCAGAGTCCATCCCTGACAAACGGTCATCCCCATGCCAACCGGTGGAACCACTGAAGCCTGCAGGCTTGGCCTCCTCTGAGGGCTGAGAGCTACTCATGTCCAACAGTGATGTCGGCTTGCACACTTTCCTATACTCTTCCTCTTCATCGTTGGACAGGGTCTCCACATTGGGGGAGCCCATGAAGGCCCCTTCTCCCTCGGAGCCCTTGAGGCCGGAGTCTACCAGGACTGTCCTCTCCTCTTCCTCCTCATCATCTCTGTTGATCTCCTCACCCTGCAGCAGGCCCCTATTATGGGTGCTGCTAATCTCTGATGTCCCCTGAAGGCAGCTGCTCACATCCTCAGAGTCCATCTTTGACAAACGGTCATTCCCATGCCAACCGGTGGCACCACTGAAGCCTGCAGGCTTGGCCTCCTCTGAGGGCTGAGAGCTACTCATGTCCAACAGTGATGTCGGCTTGCACACTTTCCTATACTCTTCCTCTTCATCGTTGGACGGGGTCTCCACATTGGGGGAGCCCATGAAGGCCCCTTCTCCCTCGGAGCCCTTGAGGCCGGAGTCTACCAGGACTGTCCTCTCCTCTTCCTCCTCATCATCTCCGTTGATCTCCTCACCCTGCAGCAGGCCCCTATTATGGGTGCTGCTAATCTCTGATGTCCCCTGAAGGCAGCTGCTCACATCCTCAGAGTCCATCTTTGACAAACGGTCATTCCCATGCCAACCGGTGGCACCACTGAAGCCTGCAGGCTTGGCCTCCTCTGAGGGCTGAGAGCTACTCATGTCCAACAGTGATGTCGACTTGCCCACCTTGCTATCCTCATATTCCTCTTCATCTTCCTCCTCATCGTTGGACAGGGTCTCCACATTGGGGGAGCCCATGAAGGCCCCTTCTCCCTCGGAGCCCTTGAGGCTGGAGTCTACCATGGCGTCGGAGCTCTGGGTACCCTGCAGCAGGCCCGTATGCTGGGTGCTGCTAATCTCTGATGACCCCTGCAGGCGGCTGCTCACATCCTCAGAGTCCATCCCTGACAAGACGTCATCCCCATGCCAACCGGTGGAACCACTGAAGCCTGCAGGCTTGGCCTCCTCTGAGGGCTGAGAGCTACTCATGTCCAACATTGATGTCGGCTTGCCCACCTTGCCATCCTCCTCATCTTCATTATCCTCGTTGAGCAGTGTCTCCACATCGGGGGAGCCTTCTCCCTTGAGGCTGGAGTCTACCAGGGCGTCGGAGCTCTGGGTACCTTGCAGCAGGCCCATATGCTGGGTGCTGCTCAACTCTGACGCCGCCTGCAGGCGGCTGCTCATACTGCTCACATCCTCAGAATCCATCCCTGACAAGACATCATCCCGATGCCAACCGGTGGCACCACCGAAGCCTGCAGGATTGGCCTCCTCTGAGGGCTGAGAGCTACTCATGTCCAACAGTGATGTCGGCTTGCCCACTGTCCTCTCCTCTTCCTCCTCATCGTCATCATCTTCGTTGATCTCCTCATCTGCCTTCTCCACTGCCTCTTCCTGGTCCTGAGAGGGAGAGACCAGGACCTCCGAGGTGAACTCATCCATGGGCTGAGACATTATGCTGAATGCAGGAGGGGCTGAAGAGGAGGGCATGAGAAGGTCCTCCTGCTGCTCATCTGGCTGGACCTTCACCTCCTCCTGGACCGGGCTCTGTGGAGCCATGGCAGACTGGTTCTGGGCCCAGCAGTCTGCCTGGAATATCACCACCTCCTGGACCGGGCTCTGTGGAGCCATGGCAGACTGGTTCTGGGCCCAGCAGTCTGCCTGGAATATCACCTCCTCCTGGACCGGGCTCTGTGGAGCCATGGCAGACTGGTTCTGGGAACTGGGTTCTGGCTGGACGTGCATGTCCAGCAGAGCAGAGTCATTCTGGGGCTCCCTGACCGGGGACATGGGCCCGGTGGGGGAGCATGGAGGAGACAAGACCGTGGTGCCCAGGGGAGACACTGTGTCTGCTGGCTCTTCCAGGGGGACCAGGTCCAGCTGAGCTGACAGCTGAGAGATAAAGGCCTCTGGGGCCTCCTCTGGCTGGCTGGCCTGAGGGGTCACAGTCTCCTTCTCCTCTGGGACCACAGCCACCACTGCTTCTTCCGAGGTTGCCATGGAGACCACAGCAGCCAAGGCAGCTGCAGATATGGTGGCAGCAACAGCGGCGTCCTGGGTCTCACCCTCTTTAGTCGCGGGCTCTGCCGCCATCGTGGGCTTGGGGCCACGCTTCACTGCCATGGGAGTGTTGCTACCCACAGTCTTCTTAGGGGTGGAAGCCTTCCCTGCTGGCTTGCTACTAGGGGTCTTGGGGCCAGCACTGACATCCTTTGAAGGCGTGGGCTTGCTTGGCGTCTTCTTGGTGTCTGCGGCCTTGCTGCTGGCAGCCGGCTTCTTGGGGGTGGAGTCTGGCTTGGACGAGGAGGCTGATTTGGGAGTCTCAGGTTTGGTGGTCTTGGCTGGTGAGGTGCGAGTGAGAGGAGCCGCTGCAGGCTTCTTGGTGGCTGATTTGGTAACATCTGGAAGAAGAGTATAACAAGTAGATGTTTGTGAAGAGGAAAAGGACAAGGGTTGGTTGGAAACTTAATTATGATGAACAAATGATCTAATAGATATATTTTGAAAAATGTAACAGTGTAATGCTAGTAATAAAAAGTTAAAACCTTTGTAATTAAAAAAAAAATTGAACCAAAACTGATGTCCCCTCTTACCTTTCTTGATGGGAGTTGCGGTTTTTGAGGGCTGTGATGTTGGGATCCGTCCAGCAGAGGGTGTTGTAGAGCCGACTTTGGCAGAGGCTGGTCTGGGAGTGGTGGAGGTGGTTTTAGCCGTGGGGGTGCCAGGCTTGGCTGTGGATGTGGAGCTCTTGGCTGTGCTGGCTGTGGCTGTGCTGGCTGCAGCAGAGGCAGGGCGAGATCCTGGAGCAGCAGTGGCAGGCCTGAGTGAGAACAGAAGAGCGGTGGGGTCAGAATCACTGAGCACGGCTTTCAAACCAGGGGGGTCATCTACCAGACACCATGAACCAGTATTTCTGTAGAGGTGATAAAATATTGAAATGGAGACATGACTGCGAGGGCTATATATTTAAATACAAAAAAAGTGACAAACACCAATGTTTAACAGACTCTTTTGCGTCGTCAAGCGAACGTTGGTCCCTCGAGTTCCACATGCTGGTAACCCCTGGGCCATAAATCACAGAGAAAGAGGCCCTGTCGACTGTATTCACAAGTCATTCTGTTAGTCACTTCTACAGCCCTGCCAGACACTAGACTTCCTCAGGAACACAGATTGGTCATAAACCAAGTGATGACGGAGAAAACACAACAAGAACATGAGGACGAAGAGGAGTCAACCTCCATTCACTCTTCATCTCTTCAATGCCTGGAGTGGCTGGCCCCGACAAGGCACTAATACAGTAACTCAGCCAGTCAACCCAGCAACCCCCTCCCCACATCACCCTGAGGCATCTGAAGCAGTGCAGTCTGGGAGATGAGTCACACCACACATACAGAGTGGAGCCCCCCCAACTGCCAAGCCCACCCCCATCCTCCTCCCTGCTACATCCAGCCCACCTCTCCTGACATGAGGGTAATGTGTACTCTGGTCAAGTAGCTTCCACGTCAGGCCAGTGCAAAGTAGCCGACATGCAGTGACACAGTCGTGAGATCTCGTTAGCCTACGCTGCACTGCACCACCGCCTCTAAATAAAGAACAGAGTTAGCATCGGCGGCGGGGAGAGGGAAGATCGCTGCGGTCATGTTCATCTTTAATTCAGACGGAGCACTGAAATAACTTGTTCAAATCCCTGTTGGAACTATGGATGTTAAAAGCATATTTCATTGTACAAGAGCAAACGCCGCCAGTTTTTACACGGTAAGGAAACCCAGAGTGCCACGCACACCCTGTCAAGTATATGCCTAATTGAACACACAGCCTGTCTGGTAACATCTAGCCTCGACATGATGTCCACTGGACACTAGCAATGGATTACAGCCATGCACAGCTTCCTTCCCTGTACAGTATGAGTTGTCATAGGTAGAGAATGAAGAGCGGTGAAGAGGGAGGGAAGCAGCTGATGACCCTGTACAGTATGAGTTGTCATAGGTAGAGAATGAAGAGCGGTGAAGAGGGAGGGAAGCAGCTGATGACCCTGTACAGTATGAGTTGTCATACATAGGTAGAGAATGAAGAGCGGTGAAGAGGGAGGGAAGCAGCTGATGACCCTGTACAGTATGAGTTGTCATACATAGAGAATGAAGAGCGGTGAAGAGGGAGGGAAGCAGCTGATGATCCTGTTGTACCAAAACAAGAGACTGCCTGTTATTACTAACAATGAGAGGGATTACAAGCTCATGTTAATGATATTGTTTGGTGTGGTGACGTCTAGACTAAGGCTTCTTATGAAGCATTAACAGCCTAGGTCATGGTACAAAAAGGCCATTGTTTCTATCCAGAGTTGCATCACAAAAACTGGCCCTTTCCTCTAATAGAATGCATGATAACCTAGTCCAGGAGAAGAGCTTTTTAATTGGCTGACACTTCAGATGATTAACTCCAAGCGAGCAGAACGTGACGTGGTGGTTTCCTCAGGTATCAATCTGACAGGTCTAGACGTGAGGACACACTAAAAAGAAAAGTAACATGGTAAAATTCTAAGTTTAGGAGATTTGTAAAAGTGTGTGCTGACAGAAAATAATGGAATTAAAGATGAGAAAATAATTACAGGACGAACTGAATAGAGGGTAGAGAGAATGCAGGAGAGATGATGACAGAGTATTTATCTTAATCTGTGTGACGAAAGGAATATGGCTAATCCAAAATGACAAGATGACTCCGTTTAGGTAGGGAAGCAAGGCAGATTAGCAGGCCATCGTCAAAGGCAGTAGGAGAGAGAGAGAGAAAACGCTCATCCGATTACACGTCATTAACCTTCTATCACTGCCGCTTCTCAAATAGGTCCGGTCGTTGTTGTAGGAGCCAGTGTGGCCGTTATAGAATAATGGGGCATGGCCGAACAATAATAAAAAGACAGACAGGATGTGTTACAAAATGAATACATGCTTCTCGGCAGTTAGGCACAATGAAAAGGCTCCACTGAGGCATTACAGTGCAATGATACTTGAATTGTTATAAGCTTTTTTATTTTTCCCCCCGTATTCTCTAATTAAGTTCACTGTCACCCAAATGACTGAGGCAGCGTTGATCATGTTAGACTCCTGATCAGAGTCTAATAGCTTGCACACAATGAAGGAAAATTGCTGTGCATTGTTTCTCAAACTTGCCAAAGGCCTTGCCATTGGGAACATCATCACAAATTGGGGTTAAAGAAAACGTAAGGGATAAAGCCTAGAAATTCACTGAAGCTTAAAAAATGAGCGCAGAGACAATTAAAGTCCACCAAAGTCGCCTGGGGGTTTTAAAATATAACATTTTAGTTTCATTACGGATTCTGGAACGATGTGGAGCTTTGCGGTGATTAACATAAAAAGGTTGTGTGCCTTCGCGTGGCAAATCAAAGTGGGGCTACGATTAAGTCAATGAGATGCATAAGCAAGGCTAGTGCCTCCCCTGCAGCAGAGCTAACAGCAGAGAGCCAGCTACCATGGGAACGGACCTCCTCCCGGGGAGACAGCTGGCATATTAGAGATGATGCCATTTTAGTTCAGCAGAAAGACTGGGAGGGACACTTTACCCTGGTTAAAAGGAGGAGACTACCTCCAGGACATAAACACAGTGCTTCAGGGATATGGGAACCCCACATAAATCTCACTCTAACCACGGAACAAAAAGGTATCAGTCCTTTGCTTGCAATTTCCCAGAGAAATTCACCAGGTAGTTAGTTGCCTTGGAGCTAGAGAGACCCTTATACTGCCGCAGCAGCACTCAAGAGGGGCTTTGAGCGAAAGGATAAGACATTACACAGGGTGCCGCCTTAACCTGATAAACCAGCTATAGCTGGCTTCTTGGTTGGTTCTGCTTGAGGGAAATAGCGTTTAAAAATAACAAGATATCAAAAGGACAGTCAACCTACTGAAGATGGAGCTGAGGTGTCGAGTAACAGTCAAATGGTTTCCATCTCCTAGCAGTAGAGGGACAAAGAGGAACCCAGTGAGAACAAAGAGCAAGTAGAACCTGGTGGGTGAGTGACGATGCAGGTCCCTGTATGACTGTGGTGAAGCAGAGGCCTATAGAACCCCTGCCTTCCCAGAGAGTCCTCTGCAACATCCATCACGTCTGCCATACTTCTAGAGCATGAGCTCACACACACACACACACACTTTAGGTGATTAGGTCTGCTGTTGCACCTCCCATAAAACCATGGCGTCAGAGTGGTCTGCCTGTCACACCCACAGCCCAGCAGGAGAGGAGATTTACAGCCTGCACAACTGGCCTGCTTCATATTGTACACGACTGGCACAGCTATTTTACACTGTACACGACTGGCAGCCTACTGCTCTATTACTGTTTAGTACAGCAGGACAAGGGAGAGAGAACCACCACCCCTGCCCTCTTCTCCTAGCCTTTCATGGCTTCCTCCAAATTCATATAACACCGACGCTCCTTACTCAATACAGGTCCAACAATGCACTGTTCATGGGGTCCTGTATAATGTGCATGGGGTCCTGTATAATGTGCATGGGGTCCTGCATAGTGTGCATGGGGTCCTGCATAGTGTGCATGGGGTCCTGCATAGTGTGCATGGGGTCCATCTCCCCCTCACACATCCTTTGCTGTTCTATTTAGATCCCCCACCACCTCACTGCGTTCACTCATCTCCATATGCCCTCCTAGCAGTGACGAGGCTCAGCAGGGATATATGACTTATTCATCTGTGTAGCATCCATCCTCCTCAGCCCTTTATGTGGTTCACTCTACTGAAGCCATGACGTGCAACATGTTCAGCGACATACTACACTCCCAGTCATACTGGGTAAATACCAGAGTTCGACCGATTAATCGGAATGTCCGATTAATTAGGGCCGATTTCAAGTTTTCATAACAATCGGAAATTGGTATTTTTGGGCGCCGATTTCCATTTTTTTTTTTAATATACCTTTATTTAACTTGGCAGGTCAGTTAAGAACACATTTTCAATGACGGCCTAGGAACGGTGGGTTAACTGCCTTGTTCAGGGGGAGAACGTCAGATTTTCCCCTTGTCAGCTCAGGAGATCCATTCTTGCAACCGTAAAGTTAACTAGTCCAACGCTCTAACCATTGCACTCCACGAGGAGCCTGCCTGTTACGCAGTAGAAGCCAAGGTAAATTGCTAGCTAGCATTAAACTTCTTATAAAAAACAATCATAATCACTAGTTATAACTACTAATCCAGTTTAGCAGGCAATATTACGAGGTGAAATTGTGTAATTTCTCTTGCATTCATTGCACACAGAGTCAGGGTATATGCAACAATTTGGGCCGCCTGGCTCATTGCGAACTAATTTGCCTGAATTTTACGTAATTATGACAAAACATTGAAGGTTGTGCAATGTAACAAGAATATTTAGACTTAAGGATGCCACCCGTTAGATAAAATACCGAATGGTTCCGTATTTCACTGAAAGAATAAACGTCTTGTTTTCGAGATGATAGTTTCTGGATTCAACCATATTAATGACCAAAGGCTTGTATTTCTGTGTGTTATTATGTTATAATTAAGTCTGATTTGATAGAGCAGTCTGACCGAGCAGCAGCAGGCCCATAATCATTCATTCAAACAGCACTTTTGTGCGTTTTGCCAGCAGCTCTTCGCAAGCACAGCGCTGTTTATGACTTCAAGCCTATCAGCCTATCAGCCTATGGCTGGGTGTAACCAATGTGAAATGGCTAGCTAGTTAGCTGGATGTGCGCTAATACTGTTTCAAAGGTCACTCCCTTTTAGATTTGGAGTAGTTATTCCCCTTGCGCTGCAAGGGCTGCGGCTTTTGTGGAGCGATGGGTAACGCTGCTTCGAGTGTGGCTGTTGTCGATGTGTTCCTGGTTCGAGCCCAGGTAGGGGCGAGGAGAGGGACGGAAGCTTTACTGTTACACTGGCAATACTATAGTGCCTATAAGCGCATCCAATAGTCAAAGGTATATGAAATACAAATGGTATAGAGAGAAATAGTCCTATAAATACTATATTAACTACAACTTAAAACCTCTTACCTTGGAATATTGAAGTCTCATGTTAAAAGGAACCACCAACTTTCATATATTCTCATGTTCTGAGCAAGGAACTCATGTTAGCTTTAATACATGGCACATATTTTACATGGCACACATTTTTACATGGCACACATTGCATATTGGCACATTACTTTCTTCTCCAACACTTTGTTTTTGCATTATTTAAACCAAATTGAACATGTTTCATTATATTTGAGGCTAAATTGATTTTATTGATGTTTTATATTAAGTTAAAATAAGTGTTAATTCAGTATTATTGTAATTGTCATTATTACAAAATAAATAAAAATAAATGTAAAAAAATCATCCGATTAAATCTGTATCGGCTTTTTGGTCCTCCAATAATCGGTATCGGTGTTGAAAAATCATAATCGGTCGACCTCTACCATCAAATAACATTGTATTTGTCAGCGTACAGCAGGTATAAAAGGTGCAGTGAAATGCTTGTACTAGCTTCCTCAACGCAGTACATTAATCAATAACAGTCAAGTCAAAACCAACAGAAGTAATAAATAAAATCAGAAAAAATAAACTAAAATAACACCAAAATTAGACTGTAAAGTTGGCTAGGCGCTAGCAACAGGGCAAAGATCATTGGCGCCATTTTGTTGTTGGACTACATGCACACATACAGTGTGCTGATTAACATACACAGCCTCCCAGCAATACAGGCCTGCACAGCATATACGACACTAGCATACGCATGCAAGCAAACCTTCACCCAATGAGCAATGACAGGCACTGCATGATGCCATCTCAACTATTCTCAAAACACACATACCTTCCCCCACACCACCCACTGTGTCCAACACCACATAACTTCTTTTTCAGCATACACTAAATCAGACCCAGAGGTTTCCTGTCACAAGCTGTAGATCTAACATTATACAGGCAATCAGTATCAAACAGCAGACATGCACAGAGAGTACCAACAGCCCTACAACAGTGTTGGCTTGAGCAAATGTGTGCACACCTCATCGCACAGCTAAATTGTTAAAGCAAAAACAAATGGCACACACACATCGCAGCCAAATAGTGTTCACACCTCTACCACACCCACCAACCAGGAAGTAGTGACAGGTATTAAGTGCTACTGTAAAAGGAGAGGTGGAATACTGAGAAATTGTGTGCTGCTGCAGACTATTCATTTCACACACATATTTTCAGCTGCCACCGACAAAGTCTGAGGTTGAACTTCAGAATCAATCTGAGATGTGTCACCAGCAGACTGGATCTAGTGTTTGGAGGGGTCAGAGGAGTGAGACTAAAACAGAACAAAAAGCTTAACAGTTTCAGGACAAACAGAACAGACTTGATAAATGTCAACGGAACCAAAACAGCCATGATGCGTAGGGCTTTTACAATTATTATATAATTGTGTAACCGACAATTAGGAGCAATATCCAGGAACAAAATAATCATCATAATCGTCATTTTAGGCGAAGGGGGATTCAAGTTCATATTGAAGTACACACGGAGTGTACAAAACATCAGGAACACCCTTCCTTTTGCGCTAAGAACAGCCTCAATTCATCAGGCATGGACTGTGGAAAGCTTTCCGCAGGGATGCTGGCCTGTCTTGCCCATTCACCCTCTGAATGGGACACATACACAATCCATGTCTCAATCATATCAAGACTTAAGCATCCATCTTTAACCTGTCTCCTCCCTTTCATCTACACAGATTGAAAGGGAGGAGACAGGTGACCTCAATAAGGGACCACAGCTTTCACCTGGACAATGTCATGGAACGGTGTCCCTAATGTTTTGTACCCTATAGTTGACCCAATAGCAGTTTGTTATTTTAACATGAATTGGGTAAAGTTGGTAGCTTAATCATTTTACGAGCAAAACAGCATGGTTGGAGAGAAGTTCCAAGCGGTCACTTTTAAAATGGACACCATGTTAATGCCTTTGAGCATTTCATTGATCCATTCATGATGAGAATTTGGAATCTTGTACATAGCATTGTTTAAAATTCAGAAAACTCTATGAATTGCTATTGGTCAACATTGCACATGGGGAGCTATTATCCGCTGCCATGGAACACAGGGTCATGTAGATGCATCATAATAATATGCATAAACTTCAATGTCCAAACCTTTCAAATATATGTCTCAGTTAAAAACCATTTGTTTGTGAGGGGGGAGTGTCACCAAAGCAGTGTCATATTCATTAAGTATCTCGTAGGACATTTTCAAAAATGCATTACAAGTTCAAAACATTTTTTATAAAAAATAATTCAATATTAAGACAACCATGGCTATTTGCATGACATTTAGCCTACTGGTTATTCTAGAATTGTCACAGCCATAATGATGTGATTCAGTCAAATTAGATTTAGGCCATTTGTAGCTGTAGGATCGTAAAAAAACTATATATTTGCATTCCAATCTTTTCTGTCTGATTACAAAATCTCCTAAAGAGTGAACTTTAATAAATTGAGGGACAAAATGAGTATTGTGTGTGAGAGTCAGCGGTCTCAGTGAGCAGGGAGACAGGCGGTGTCTGATATGACAGAACGTATCCACTCTGCACTCATACGCTCATCTGATACAGACATGCATTAAAAAAGAGGGAGCAGGAAGGGAAAGGGCTAAATCTAATTACAGCAGAGATTTATGACCCTGTCACAGTCTGTTACCCCAAGTGCAGGCTGGCTGGGTACACAACGCTCACTGCACCCATCAGCCTCCAAGCTATCTCCCTCAGCCATATGTTGCACAATGCAAAGTTTACTGTTTTGTTCCGTAATGCATGGATTAAATTCCCCGCTTACCTCATAGTTTAACTTCACCAGAGATTGTCGCACTCGCAAAAAAAAATGCTAAAATCGCTCTCTGTTGACTAGTATGTACTCGCTAGATCCTGTTAGATTGTTGGAAGGGGAGCTATGAAAAGTAAGGAACTATGAAAGTAAGAGACCACAGTTCCCTTGGTACACAAACACAGAAGGGGAAAGGGGGGTTGGGCAGGGGGAGTGAGGGCCTATTCAAAGAACAGCCAGACACCTTAGGACATCCCTGATCATCCCCCCTCTTCCCAGACAAAAGGCTTGTTGAGCCACCTCGCCGCAGCCCATGACTCTCTGGTGTTGCTCCCTGGGGTTAAGGTCGTCTCTGCTGGAAAGCCACACAGCGTGACTCAGGTACTGTCTGGGCATAATCTGACCTGATTCTACTCACTGCCAAACAGAGGTCCAAAACAGCCTGGTCTGTCTCCTGGAGTTGGTTATTATTTATTCTGAGGGGTGCAGACTAATCTCTGGATGCGATTTGCAAACCCAAAACAGCACTGCGATACCTGGCTCAGAGTGACTGCTGGCCTACTTCCGAGGACTTCTTAAAGCCCCTCTCTGTGTAGGGAGATTGTGCCTGTTCCTCCAGAGTGTTTTAACCAGTCCCTTTCAGCCTGCAACATTCCCAAATGAAGCAACTGGTTTCTCAGTCGCAACTGGAGCGTTACACTGAATTTATTAGAACAATTCATTACTGCTGCTGTAGTTGCACATGTATTGCACAGTGAATTGAAGTTGGCATCAAACAAAAGGCTGCCCAGCTAGGTAGACAGACAATCAGCTTTTGCCTGGAGGAAGCTTGAAGTGAGGACCAATTACTGCCTACTATGTTGTTATCTACACACTCACAGTCTCTCCCCAGGGGAGGGGCTACGAGCTCTACACCAATGGTTGGCCTACCTGGTTGTCTTGGAAACAGGGGGCCTATCAGGCTTGGGAGCAGCGGCAGTGCTGGGCTTGGTGGTAGCTGCAGAGACAGGCCGGGGAGCTGGGGAGATGAGATATGGGAAGGTGAGGAAGAGAGGGAAGGACAAAGAGATAGATATACAACATGAGTAAGATTATTTCACTTGAAAGACGCAGCCAATGATTTACGTCATAACATTTATTTCATGAGGAACCAGGCCAATGTATTTCTATATTTATTGCAGTCATTCCAGCGTGTCATACATCTTCAGCTGAATAGATCTGGATGTGCTGTATGCCAACATTCACAGTACAATGTCATACTTTGCCTCAGGGAAAATGTACATTTGCTGTGTACAGAAGACAATTGGCAACTGATGACAAATGCAAGGCTTCACGTAACTTTCAGTGACTGAAAATTACTGGTCCTAAACGTTAGCCTACCTGTGGGCTTCTTAGCAGCGGTGGTGGTGCCTTTGACACCATTAGTTGGCGCCGCAGGTGTCTTCTTTGCTGCTGTTCCTGTGGTGGCCTTCACCCCATTGGTGGCAGCAGGAGCCGAGGCAGGGCGGGTGGTGCCCGCTGGCTTCTTCTCACCAACCTTGGCGGTGGTCTTAGTGGTAGGGGCAACGGCTGTGCCTACGGGCCTCTTGGGCGTGGTCTTCTCTGGGGCACCAGCGGTGGTCTTCTTGGCCACTCCGTTGGCATGTGGCTTGGAAACCCCATTGGTCAGTCGGCTCTGGGCGGTGTTGGGTCGAGACCCTGGTCCGGTCATGGTCTTAATTGTGGTGGTGGTGGTCCCAGGCTTTGTCTTAGCAGCGGGGGCCTTGGTCTTGGCTTTTGGGTCTGCTGTAGCCTTGCTGTTCCCCGTCTTGGTGGGTGCCACCTGGGCTGGCTCTGGTTGAGGCTCACCCTGCCCCATCTCTCCCTGCTGGCCAACTCCCTCAGTCTGTGGTGCCGGCGCAGCCTGGTTAGGCTCCTCTCCCATCGCAACTGACTCGTTTACCGGATCGGCATCCAGTTGTTCCATTGGCTCCATCGCTGCCGTGGCAACCCCATCCGGTTTCATCTCCCTCAGTCCTGGCTGTCCGTCTCTACAGAGGGCTGGAGAGCTTGAGACTGAAGATTGTAACTGCACTCAGGCGATGGTGGAGTCTGATCTGGCAAAGAGAAGAGAATAGTATCGTCAGGCTGTAACAAGACTGGACATGCATGACACGGAGCCTTCATATCAGCAGACAGGCCACAGAGGGATCAGATAAAGACTTTCCTACAGACAGATATACAGACAAACACCACATACAGCGTACGCCAAAATATTGTTTTGAATGTAGAGAAAACGTGTTTAAGGTCAATGATCCGAACAGATTAGGAGCAGACAGGACAGGATGTGCCATTCTGCAGAGAGCTTCATTGCTAAATAACCCTGGAGGGAACTCACACACACACGATACGTGTGACAATATATTCTGGGGGAAGAGATAGGGGACAACTATAAAAAAAATGTTGACACATTCTGTTCTAAGTACAAACTCAAGGCAAAACAGAGCTAGCAAATCTTGTTTTTAAACATGAACAAGCCAGAGAATGCACTTGAGTGTATTATATCCTAGGTCTACATACAGAAGCAGCATCAGACCCACTAGTTTGGAAGACAAGCCATCCTACAACTGAAGCGAGGGGAAATCGCAAAAATCCCTTCCACTCCTAACAAACCGAGTCAGAAGGAGCTCTCTCTACAACATGCTCTAGTTCATCAGACAAGACCGCAAAGCTAAGGAACCACACGCCACTCAGATGTGGTGAACCAAACCACTCACAAGGAGATGTAAAGGAAAAGACATGCATGTCAACAATGCCATAAGAACTGACTAGCAGGCAGTCGCACTGGGGAAGTACCATAAACACAGATGCTTTGCCGTCAGGGTGGAGAGGTAAGACCTGAAGTGTGGAGCAGAGGCCTAATAAGAGGGAAACGTAAAGAGTCAGTGAAGCAACGCCGAGGTAGAGAAAGTGGCTTGGCCTGAGGAGCATGGGAACAGGAGGGGATACAGTCTGCAAAGCTTGGAACGACAGTGCGCTGCTCAGACTCTAGAAGGCCTCTCCACTTCCTCTCTCCCCCATACCCATATCTGCTGCTCCCCCTCCTTTCTCGAGGAGAGAGTCGGTCTTTATACTGTCAGCTTCCTGGAACCACTCCCCACACAGCCCCCGTTTCTCTCTGCTCTCATCTCTTACTCATCCTCTAAAACTAAATACATTACTGTGCTTTCCTTCGTTCCCCTGCCAAACCTCCCATTTTCTCCTATTCCTCAACTTTCCCCCACCCTCGCACTCTCTCTACCCCTCTGTTCTCTGTTTGCGTTCACACAGATGGCCTGAGCAGCTGAGCAAGGCCAGAGGGTAAGAGAGAGAGAGAGAAGGAGAGAGATAAAAAGCCCTCGGGGAGAAGTCCATACCGCAAGTAGCACACACACACACAGTGACAGACAACACAGTGGCAGTGAGAGGGGGAGGAGAGAGCCCTTCCAGGGCCCTGCCAGAGCACACAGGGCAATCAGATTAATTGAGTGACACACCAGTCACATTTGGAGTGAGGTGTCTGTTGGATGTAAGTGAAAGCAACAGCAACCGTGCTTCAAACATGTACATGTTAAGCTCAGTCCAACAGAGATGCTCTGTTCAAGAACCAGGTCCTCACACCATGCTGCTCTGCCTATAACAGAGCTCTACACTAACAGACGCCTGCCCTTTCTCCAACCCTTCAAAAAGAAAACCAACAACAAAATCCAACTCCAGATTGACACCAGGGACTCACATGTCAATAGCCCTGACAACTCAACTAGGAAAAAAATCTAGTCAAATCCAATCGGTGCCTTGCTCCCTCTACCTCCCCATCCTGTGTTCTGAACGGTTCTATTCCTGCAGTTTCTGAACAGGCAGACTGTGCTTTTCCCAGCTCTGCTCTGCTGTGGTGATAAATCTCCAGCCCTCAGCCAGAGGAACACTGCTCTGCTCTTTTTCCTCCAGTTGGGAAATTACACAGCTCTAGTCTAAGGCCCTCGCCCCGTCTACATCACCCTATGTAGTAAAGAACATACAACTACGCCCAATGATACATGTGTTGGCACTGGCAATATTTTGACACTTTGGACAACCCTGCAATGTTGTAGTTGTCTTTGGTGAAATATTTTTGGATGGTCTTTGCAGTCATATGCTTGATTAGAGATGGATGGCGTTAGGATTCCCTGTTCGTAAAACATCTCAAGCTGATTCTCCACAGATGGTAGTGTGTTAGATATACATTGTTCATTGGAGTGGGATATCAGAAGCTGTCGGCTGCTAAACGGCTAGAGGATGTGAGTTATAGCCTAGATGGAAGATGACAAGGGTCAACCAGCTGCATCACAACCCCAAGGACGCTCGCCACCCCCCAAGAGGAGAGGAACAACTTCCTGTCCATGTTGTCTGGAGAATTCATTGTTATTTAGGGAAGCAATAAAGAGGAAGAGGAGTACAGACATATTTGTTGATACTATCATGTAGAGTTGCATGTTTTTATTTATACATCGTTAGCTTAGCTTCAGAAAGATAAATAAGTTAGCGTTTTTTAAATGTCCTTTGGACAGTGATGGTTTCGATATATTCCCAAACAGCCGCTCCATCTTATCAAACTGCATCTCACATAACATTCTCTACAAGCCTCACCGATGAGCAACACAGATACAGAGAACAAACACACACACACGTCATTAAAATACTACGCATACACACCACCAAGGGCAGGGGTTCACGGTCAAGGAGAAACCAAACAATAGGATGAACGTGCACACACACGCACCGTTATCTCATTATTGTTAATCAATCATAGACAAGACGCTTAATGCCCTTCAGCAGCTGATGATAGAACACCAGCTGGGCAAAGTATGATCATCCTCCAAGAGCCATATTCAATGTAAACTAACCTGCCTCCATGTGTCTCAGACACCGCAGACACTTACAGGCCTATACTGATATCTGGCAGGCCTCCAAGAGCACTGGGAGATCCCAGCTTTTCTGATTGTCTCGACATGCATTTGAGGAGCCCTCAGAATTTTTATTTAACTAGGCAAGTCAGTTAAGGACAAATTCTTATTTGCAATGACAGCCTACACCGGCCAAACCCGGACGACGCTGGGCCAATTGTGCACCGCTATATGGGACTCCCAATCAGGTCATGAGCATATTCTAAAAGGTAATCATCACTTTGACATTTTAAAAAACTGTGCACGTTCTACGTGTGTACACCGATACAAGACTTTGCATGTGTATGGCTGTGTTTTGGGGCATTAGGTCCATTTGTTTGATAAAACGGTCAACAAAAACCTATTGGCGTAAATGATACATGTTCAATTCCCAATTAAAGTCCCCAGCAGGAGTGGGTGGGCTAAACACTAACTTAATGTCATCTCTCCTGGTGGCCAGTGTGTGCATGTCTAATCAGGGCCTCCCTTTGCCAGGAACAAAAGCCTGGCTACTGAAAATCACAGCGGTCAACGGCACTTATGAATAGCTAGCAATGGCAACCGCCACCGCAATAGTAGTACACTGCTGTGTGTACATACATTCTCTGTGCCTGCATGTCCCCCAGGGTCAGCTGTAAATAGCTGTCAATGGGAGGATTGTAGCGGAAGGAAGCCGGGGCAAGCGAACAGGAGATCAGTTTAGTGTGCTTCTCCTAACGCTCCCGTAACATTCCCTTAATGCCTAGCGATAGAATTGATAACCGTGGCACCAGAGAGAGGATTCAAGAGTTAACGGTCGGGAGTCTGGTTTGAAGAGGCCAGTTTAACGGCCTCTGAACCCATCAACACATGCTGCCAACACTGGGATCCGGTGTCTTTACTCCTCGGCCAGTGTTAAGACGCCCTGGTGCCTGTGTTGACAGAACATCTCTCAGTTTAATGTTGAGACTGTGTGGCGTCTTCATCTAGAAACCACTGCTCTTATTCAACACCGCTGAAGTAAGTTCCACATGGTTTATGTTCGACGCAAACATGTTCATTTCAGTTTAAAGATTTGAAATGAACATTCCAATAGGTTACAGTGAACATTAATGTTTGAGGCACCACGCGCTGGCATAGAGCCAGAGGTAAACTCTAAAACAGACACTCTGCAGCTCACTCTGACACTCATTCCACTATTCCTCTGAGGGAGGACAGGCATACACACCAGACATGGTGCGTTGAGGATCAGAACACATGAAACATTCTGTTGAACGATGCAGCAGAGTCCACAAGCAAGTCTGGGGAATTGAAACAGTCGCAGCTGAAACCAGAATGGGTGGTACTACCAGTCTTAGACAAGATACACAAAGAATAAGAGAGAAGGTTAGACCCATGGCAACAACTTCATTTGGGGTTGGTGCAGATGGTTCTGATACAAAAGAAGAGAAGGGAAACAGAGGAGTGCTAGAGGGCGCTACAGAGGGCCCAAAACAGAAACTAACAGCACCGCCTCCAAAAGCTACAACCCCCCCATTAATACGCTCCATCATGTATCATCTCAGAGGGAAATCTTGGCACTAAACCCTGAACAGCTGCTGTGCCTTACTAATATCATTCATTTCAAAGTACAATTAATACATTGTAGAGAATGACAAATCTGCAAGTGTGATTAAAAGTCATTCAGGAACTTACAATAGATCACATCCAAAAATACATGCTTTCCAAGGCTTCAAGAGACATCATGAGCATCATCATCATCATCATAAAAGCATTACATAACACCATACTCATCATCATAGTCCCTTTCAGCGACTACCGTACACATCAGTTCATCTCTCCACTCAATCAGCAGGATGCTTTCCCTGCATGGTACCGTCCCTCTCTCTGCTTTAACAGAAACCATTATACACTTCTGTAGCCTTGGGGCGTCTATCTACAACAGAACCCAAGAGACTGAGGGACTGATTGTTGCTGTGTGCTGCCCAGCAAAGAAAGGAGAGCACAAAAGACGCATGACACCGTCCCAGCTGAGTCAGTGTGCTGCCTTCATCACCCTGACACTAATCGAGGCTCGCACATTCCCAAACAGGCCCGGCCAAAGGTCCGGAAGCCACCCCTGCCCCACACACAAACAAACCTCTCCAAACAAAGTTGACTCCTCTCCACAGAATTCCTTCCCTGGACACGGTGTAGGAAGGAGACGAGACGGGATTGTGAGGCCCTTCTCGGACGGTTACGTCAGGACATGCCCGACAAATGAGGCTGTGGACACAACTCCCCAGACAGGATCCAAATCAGCTGCTTTCTGCTCTGTCTCCTGGGCTATAGCCTACAATGCACCATGGTTTCAACCTTATGATTTCTATTGACAACTCAATGGTCTTGGTAACAGACATTGGACAAAGTAAACTCAGTTCAGGAATATGCTTTTCTCTTGTTCACCGGTCTGCTGCCTGTGTCAGTCAAGGCAACATCTTGTGTGACAGACACCTGAATCACAGAACCATGTGACGTGACAGACTAATCCCTGTGCTCTAAAGAAGTTTAGTAGGAGCCAAAAGCAGATTTAGAGTCTGTACCGCTATGGCACGACTGGTAGAGACTTCAAATGAGAGAAGGGTACTATCTACATCACATGCCTTTGCTCCCGGACCTATCAAGTGATTATGCTGGTCCCAAACACACACTACCCCCACTTTACCAGCGTGCGTCACCCATCTCCCAGCCTCAGGAGACTCGCCCCCCCGGGGACAGGGAGATTAACACATGACAGGGCTTGTTAACCCTGGACAAAGAGATTTGCTAATCCTGTACGATCAGGCCGACTGTCCTCCAGCGCCGGCCCAGAGACTACCCACAGAGAGAGAGCGCCCAGGACAGAGGCCTTGTGTGTCCCAGAAACCAAACAAAAAGACCTGGCTCCATCACAACAATGGAGAGATGGAGCCGACAACAAACAAGGTCCCAACAGCGCACGGTCTAGCTACAGTAGACCACTGAGAGGAACAGCGGGGTGGGTGTGATCTTGACCATGCCGATATTGATCGTGGGGGAGAAAGTGAGGATGTGGGCTACTCAGATGGTGAGAAGCGTCAGTGCATTAGAGAGGCAGACAGGGACCTGTTCCACTAATGGGGTCCCTTGCCTGGGGGTTACCCACCAGTGAGGCTGGTGTGGAGGGACTGAAGGAGAGGGTAATGTGTCACTTGAAGAGCAGGTCCTTCTCCATAATGGGCCGTGTCCCCACTGACAGACTCCACTCAGGGGGTAAATGACATTAGGCCAGATAGAGCCATCTGGTGGGTTGGATCGATGACACCAGACAGGACAGAGAGGAACAAGGCAGGCATCTGGATGGGACAGCAAAACATACCCTTGAGGCTCCAGCTCTCTAGCAGCCACTCACTACTGGAACTGACTCTGGCCATAATCCTCTTATGTCCTCCTGTTTGAAGCAGAGCAGGCACGTTCCAGATGGAATCTGATCCCTCGCAGGTTGTCTACACCACCAGGGCTAACCGGGGCTTTTCAACAAAATAACAGCTGGGCTAACACCACATAAAACTGTACCTAGCCTTTACCCAGAAATTGACATGGCATTTGGGCCTTGGGTCAAAAGGCTTCTTAAATAGAAATTACAGGACAATAGCATTTCAAATGACTCAAAACATCTGACAAATCTCCCCCTTGTCAACTCTCAAATGTAGCCATAATTCTATCATCGGGAACGTTTGGCATCCATATCATGCCAGACTGGCCCATGGTGTACAGGCTGCCACAGCACTCACATAATGCTGAATGCATTGGGTATTACTTGTGTCATGCACAAAGTAGATATCCTAACAGACTTGCCAAAACTATAGTTCGTTAACAAGAAATTTGTGGAGTGGTTGAAAAATGAGTTTGAATGACTCCAACCTAAGTGTATGTAAACTTCTGACTTCTGTAATTGATTGGACGTGATTGGTAAAGGCACACCTGTCTATATAAGGTCAGAGCAAAAACCAGAGGAATTGTCCGTTGAGGTCCGAGACAGGATTGTGTCGAGGCACAGATCTGCGGAAGGGTACCAGAAAATGTCTGAAGCATTGAAGGTCCAAGAACAGTGGCCTCAATCATTCTTAATAAATAGAAAGTTTGGAACCACCAAACTGAGCATTCAGAAGAGAAGGGCCTTGGTCAGGAAGAATCCAATGGTCGCTCTGACGGAGTTCCAGATTTACTCTGTGGAGATGGTTGCACTTCTGGAAGGTTCTCCCATCTCTGCAGCACTCCACCAATCATGCTGTTATGGTAGAGTGGCCAGAGAAGCCACTCAGTAAAAGGCACGAGAGCCCGCTTGGAGTTTGGCAGAAGGCACCTAAGGACACTCAGACCATGTGAAACAAGATTCTCTGGTCTGATGAAACCAAGATTGAACTCTTTGGCCTGAACGCCAAGCGTCACGTCTGGAGGAAACCTGGGACCATCCCTATGGTGAAGCATGGTGGTGGCAGCAGCATGCCGTGGGGATGTTTCTCAGCGGCAGGGACTGGGAGACTTGTTAGTATCGAAGGAAAGATGGAGCAAAGTACAGAGAGATCCTTGATGAAAACATGCTACAGAGCTCTCAGGAACTCAGACTGGGGCGAAGGTTCACCTTCCAACAGGACAACAACCCTAAGCACACAGCCTTGAACTAGATCGAACATTTCTGGAGACATCTGAAAATAGCTGTGCAGCAACGCTCCCTATCCAACCTGAGAGCTTGAGAGGATCTGCAGAGAAGAATGGGAGAAACTACCCAAATACAGGTGTGCCTAGCTTGTAGCGTCATACCCAAAACTAGAGGCTGTAATCGCTGCCAAAGGTGCTTCAAAGTACTGAGTAAAGGGTCTGAATACTTATGTAAATGTGATATTTAATAAATTAGCAAACACTTCTATAAACCCCTTTTGTTTCTCATTATGGGGTATTGTGTGTAGATTGAGGGGGGATAACAATTTAATCCATATTAGAATAAGGCTGTTAAAAAAAAAAAAGGAAAAGTCAAGGAGTCTGAATACTTTCCAAATGCACTGTATTAGCTACAGGTGGCAGAATGATGCTCAATCACTAGAAACTAGTGATGCACCGATGACATTTCTGACCGATATCCAATATTTTCCTTGCCAAAAGAAAAAAAATACTTAAAATGTTCACAGCCTTAAGCATTCTAGTACAGTTAAATAAATAGTTAACACACACAGGGGTCTAAGGCACTGCATCTCAGTGCAAGAGGTGTCACTACAGTCCCTGGTTCAAATCCAGGCTGTATCGCATCTGGTCGTGATTGGGAGTCCCATAGGGTGGCGCACAATTGAACCAGCATCCGGTTTTGGACGGGGTAGGCCGTCATTGTAAATAAGAATGTGTTCTTAACAGACTTGCCTAGTTAAATAAAAGGTTACACACCAAAAAGTTATTTTGTTTGTTGGCATTTACGTAAGTCCCGATTACCAGTAAAACATCTTTCACTAACTTGCTGTGCTGTTTCGTTGTTCAGTCGTTTCATTCTCAACCAGGATTCCTATGGAATGCCATTTAGGTCTTTGCATGCCAAAAAAGATGTGTCAAATAACACTATTTAACATGTCAAATAAGCTTGTTGACCAATCAGGACCTGAATATGACTGCACGTCACATAATTTAACGTGTTAATACATTTTTTAACGTAACTATTACACATATATCGATACGTATGCCACGATGCTGGTAAAGTTGTTTCGCGCACGTACAGTGCTGGCATTAAAAAAGCTAGCTAACTCATGGAAGCAAACATTTTCTTCCCCAAAAACATTGCAAAATGACAAACTATATAGCTAGGTGTCATCATCTAAAATAACCCTAATTTATAAGACAGTTCTTATTTGATTAATGGGGGTCCGACCCATCTATGTGAAGCTAGCCACAATAAGGATTAGCCACAAGTGGACTTTGCGTTAGCCTTTGAAATAAGTGTCATTGACAGCGATGCAAATGAATACAAATAGTAGAATTATGCCGTTATTGAACAGATCGTGCTAATGTTGGAATGTTATATAAATTCAACAGAAGGCCACGTTAATTTGACAAATCTGTTGAAATCACACTGGATGCATTATTCTTTAGAATTGCATTGGGAGCATACTTATTTCACTGTACAGCCTTACCCCATGTCATTGATTCACAATCCATAGGTATCAGCCTACCCAGTGACACCCAGAGAATATTAGCGTCGTAGCTCTTATTGTGGGACTCTGAAAAAACTGAATTGAGCCACATTCATTGTCAACCTGTGTGTATTGAACACTATTTCTGTGGTAAAACAATACTGCGTGGAAGTTTGAGTCTGATAACTCTGAGGACGACTTTGGGAAAAAGTATCTTGGGTGTTGAGTAGACTGATACCCCAATCCTTAGGTAAAGCTGTACAGTGCAACATGAATGTCAATACACACAATAGGCTGACAGGGGAGGTGATTTCTCACAGTCCCGCGATAAGAGATACAATGCTAACATTTGCGTAAACTCTTCACAATTGTGTTCTGTGGGTATCACCGAGTAGATTGATAACCAATTTCATTGATTCACATTCCAACCTTGTTTAACATTATGTAGTCTATATATGGCATGATTCCACCAATTGTAACCTCATGCATCACTTTCAAAATAGGTACTTTTATTTTGAAGGCAAGCCGCAAATTCTGTAATTGTGCCTAATCCATATTGTGGCTAGCTTCACAACACATAACCCGGTCCGGTCTAGCCTCACTAGCCAGATGAAGCTAGCTGGCTGTTTATAACCCCGTTGCCCAAAGCTAACGTTAAGTAGCTGGCTAGCTATTTATTTTCATGAACTGAAGTTCAATATGCGAACAAGTGGCTACCTAGCTAATACTTACAAGGATTCCTAAATCATTGCTAAGAACAATGAAAATGACTGCAGTTTCTAATGGTCATTGTTTTCAGGCTGGTTGTATTGGTGCTAGCTAGGTACCAAGCTAAAGCTAGCTACCCCAGAAGTTGCGGTCTAACAAATAATGCTTTATTACCAACGCGGTATTGTCAACACATCGTTCATGGCCGGTATACTTTCTTGTTCAGCTTTGACAGTGCTACTGATAGTAGTGGCGCTTGGTTTCCACGTGCAAATTCAGAACACACAACATTCTATAATAGAACTGTGTTATATGACCTGCAAAGACCCAAATGGCGTTCCATATTATGTCATGAAGCTAATACCAGTGACGCTATTACGGTGTAACTCAGATAGGGCAACATCTGAAAAATAGCGCAATTGGTAGTGTGTACCGGTGCTCAACCAGTCAGTGAAAGCCAACATCACCCACGACAGAGAACGGTTGATTGTCAAGGGCAATGAATTCCATTATAATGGATTTGGCCTTTGAGTTTACTCTTTCAAATGACTGCTCGATCCACACAGCAGACATTGTGGGCTAGGTTAGGAATGCTGTGTTGCGCAAAATTTTACGTCATGTACCTACATTATATTAGGTATGCACGTCAGCTTTGACACCGATTTTGCACATAGGGCCGATACCGATGTTGACACTTTCAACTAATATCGGCCGATTCTGATAGGTTTACCTATATATCATGCATCCCTTCTAGAAACGAGCAAGCCTTTAGTTTCTGACAGTATTAAAGATAATTTCCATGTTGAGTAGACGTTATTCCATATCGCAGCCAGTCAGCAACCACAGCAATCCAGGCAAAATTGTGAAAGTGGTGAGGGAGGCATAGCAACAGGGTTCTGAACCATGTCCATTATCCAGCCTCCCACTGGAAGAATTCAGAGCCTCAACACAGAAAATTAATGACTGCAGCTGCTGGCATATATACCCTCAAAACTGCACAGCAACTGTCAGGACTGACAACTGCGATACCACTGAGGCAGCTATCTTGGCTGGACCAATGTCCGTAGCAGAATTATTGTGACGACCATTGCAAACAATGGAGTGGCACTACAGAAACCACTACTACAGTCCCAAATCTCTGGTTAAAATAATCTCACGACTGCAGGCCAGTTGCCAGCTGACTTTATTCATAAGTGATGGTGACAGAAAGTGCCAAAGGTCATACAGTTCAAGCTGAACTGTTCAGCCCACTGAGCAATAAAAGCACCAGAGACAGCATCCAAGATGGCCAATTCATGGACTGCCAATATCCTAGTTGCATCCAGTTTAATCTGACTTCTATATGGGGCAGTCTATGGGAATTGTCTTTCTGGGCCGGACATCAGTTAAACTGCAGTACCGACTAGAGGTCGACCGGTTATGATTTTTCAACACCGATAATTGGAGGACAAAAAAAAAGCTGATACCGATTAAATCGGAAGATTTTTAGAAATAAATAAAATATATACATACATACATACATACATACATACATACATACATACATACATACATACATATACACACACACACACACACATTTCTGTAATAATGACAATTGCAACAATACTGAATGAACAATGAACACTTATTTTAACTTAATATAATACATATGGGCTTTTGGATGGGCGTTCTTAAGGTGATTCCACAGGTTGGTGGTATTTTTTGATTTAGTCGTTGCTGACCCCATGCTTACATCTTTATCTCAAATAAGGTACCAATTCCATGTAATAGTCCCACACTGGTGCTCTGCTTTTCTCTGCCATCTGTAAAACACACACACAGCTCTGAAGTGACAATGATACTGAAGAATCTGCTTAGGAGACAAATACTCAACTGTTTGAATAAAAATAGAGTTTAAGTTACCTGTGATGAATGTTGAAAACAAAAACTAAATTTCTATATGCAGGAAAATCCTATTTAAATAAAGGACATGGTAAGATTTGACTACCAAAGTGCGAGTCATAATTCCCATGACACCTAGCAAAATCTGAAAAGCTGTTCCTTCATTCACTTATTCCATAGGATATTTTTTAGATTCACTTAAAATCAGGTCTGTGTTTCGTGTAGGCTTACACCACCTTTTCAATTTTATAACTGTGTAGATATACATAGGACAAGGTAACTCTGATCAATATTGGCTAAATATAAGCGAAGTTCATTTTTTTTGTAGAATGGATTTATGAAAATATTTTGACAAATGTTACCTTATCCTAGTGAGATTTACATGGGTATCAAAATACCTAGGTGGTTTAAGCCTGCACAAAACACAGACCTTATTTGAAGTAGATCAAGACATTCTCTATGGAAGACATGAACGGTAAAATAACGAAGTTACCCCTTTCAAGTTCAGCTGCAAGTTATTACAGGAATTATAACGCGTCGACTATCTCTCTAAACCATATACCTTTGACTATTACGAACCTACTGCTGCCTACCACCCCTCAATCAGACTGCTCTATCAATTCATAGACTTACCGTAACTATAATAAAACACACAGAAATACGAGCCTTCGGTCAAATCCGTAAACTGTCACCTCGAAAACAAAACGTTTATTCCGTTCCGTATTTTATCTAAGGGTGGCATCCATGAGTCTAAATATTCCTGTTACATTGCACAACCTTCAATGTTATGTCATAATTACATACAATTCTGGCATATTAGTTCGCAAAGAGCCAGGCGGCCTAAACGGTTGCATATACCCTGACTCTGCGTGCAATGAACGCAAGAGAAGTGACACAATTTCACCTGGTTAATAGTGCCTGCTAACCCGTATTTATTTTAGCTAAATATACAGGTTTAAAAATATATACTTGTGTTTTGATTTTAAGAAAGCATTGATGTTTATGGTTAAGTACACATTGGCGCAAAGACAGTCGTTGATTGATTGTTTTTTATAAGATAACTTTAATGCTAGCTAGCAACTTACCTTGGCTTACTGCATTCGCGTTATAGGCAGGCTCCTCGTGAGGCAGGTGGTAAGAGCATTGGACTAGTTAACTATAAGGTTGAAAGATTGGATCCCACGAGCTGACAAAGTACGAATCTGTCGTTCAGCCTCGTTCCTAGGCCGTCATTGAAAATAAGAATGTGTTCTTAACTGACTTGCCTAGTTAAATAAAGATGTAAATAAAAATTTTAAAAAATGTGAAATCGGCACCCAAAAATACAGATTTCCGATCGTTATGAAAACTTGAAATCGGCCCTAATTAAAATCGGCCATTCCGATTAATCGGTCGACCTCTAGTACCGACGCAAGACTGTAGGTGCAGTCGAAAGCGTGCTTCCAGACCGGAACCCAAGCCGAGGCACAAATTACTGTAGGCATCTCCCCGACAGCCCATGGCATAGGTCAGAGGAAGGGTAGAGCAAAGAACTGTCGGCCATAAAATCACCCCAGTATGAATTCCTCATGGAATTGCATCTCTTCTGATCGTAGACATCTAAGCCCTCCTTTAGCCAACTGTTTCAGCAGGCTTACTAAAACATGTGCATGGCATTATAGGAGAGACTTAAAATAGGTGTGACAGACAATGTAATAACCAAAATGCCAGCGGAGACATGAGAGGAGGAGGAATCCGTTTTCAGCCTATTGTGAAAGTGGCAAGGGGAATTTGGTACCAAATGTCACAATGCTGAAACATTGGTTGAAAGTACAAAGATAACACTTTTGCTAAAATAAGATAAAGGATATTGAACACAAAAATCTGTCTTATCATTAGATTCATAGACACGACGGATATATATATATATTTTTTAAATGTAACAAGCCAGCAGCACTTGGGTAAAACAGAATCTGCCTTTAATTTCACATGAATGCATCAGTCCCATGTCTGAGCGTGTCTCCATCCCGCTGCCTCATTCACTTGCTTGCTTTGTGAGTCAGCCATCACTCATTAATGCACCAGAGGGTTGACTAGCATGTTGGAGCCTCTCTAAGCCAGACAAGGCCATGCCTGAAAAGTGCTCACATTAATCACCCTGGGATGCAATTGATTCCCTAGTGGCATCAATACCTCATGGCAGATCATTGCAGAATATTGACCTACCCATGCCCACTACCCCACCCTATATCGCTCATTGTCATCCGAACATCAAGGGCAGAGGTTAGGCCTGTGGGCCATCTATAATGATTAACTGGAACTGTATATGGTACCTGCACGTTGAGGGTTTTGGAGACTAACTTTATTCACCCTTGTTATTTTGGAGAGAAGAGTGTCATCTAGTTGCATAACATTAACACAAGCAAAAAATAGCTCCGAGTTCATTGCCTTAAGCCACAATGTTAGCCTATATGATACAGTTTGAACCAAGTGTTTCATTGCATTGAGAGTACAGTACTTGTAATGACTCACGTTCTAATAATCCTGAGAATTGGGGGAGCTTTCAAAGACCTCTCAACCTCGATTTACGCCATCCTACAAAAGTAGCCTATGCCACGTTCGCTGATTAATGCAAAAGATAACAGAATTAGCCTAAATTACCTAACACGTCGCCTGGGGGCAAAGAACGAAGCAGTTCTCACTGAGAGCACTTGGCCGCACAGAACAATAGGCTTCAACCATGAAGGATGAAGAGCCTGAGAGAACTAAAGTTAATATAATCTAGTGAATACGTCGAATTGCTTTTGAAAAGGCAAATAATCCACATGATTACACACCGATCCCTTAACAAAAGGAAGGCTGTTATTTTAGCCAGTTCATTCGTCGGTTAGCTAAATAGCTGGTGATCAATTTCAGCCACCACGCAGGGCTGCCACCGCCCCATCACCCCCCTCCCAATTGCAATCGAATTCCGAATCTAAAACATCCTCTTTAGGGCTTGAGCAGCTCACTGGCAGAAGGAAAATGCAACGATTCACTTGCTCCTATTCTCGTTCTTGTGCGACCCAACAGACTCGCGTGGATAGTTCTGTTAGCAAGTAGCCTATTTAGATAGCTAGTATTTCAACAAGGCTTATTTGTATGGCGCGGTTTCCAATTCAAGTTGACGTTTATGTCATGAATCTTGCCCTCGAGGCATAACTGGGCGATTTCAGGAGCCAGCTGCAAAGTCAAATTTGCCTTATTTTAAACAATCACGAAAACACACAAGCGTGCTTTTTGGTCTTACATTAAAGTTGGGCATTAGGGTTAGCAGCGTGGTTAAGATTAGGTTTAAAATCAGATTTTATGACTGTGCCAACTAGTGACCACTCTGCAGACCTGCCTCCAGAACAAGATCCATGACGAAAAACGCTAACCTGCGTTTGCAATAGGAAATCATGAATTGCACTTGCAATGTCGACAAAGACATTCACCCACTATATGATTTTTCAACCATTCTACCCAGACTATCTACCAAACACTAAATATAAAAATCGAATATTTTAGGAGACGAAAAACATTTGTTAAAGCATCACATCGTAACTTGCATTTGATATTTGTGATTTAAGTGTAAGTTTAGTTGCACAGCTAGCTAACATGCTAACGCTCAACCAGTCTCTACACTTACCAACGCAGTGTAGCTAGCTATAGCTTGATCTCCAGCTACGCCCAGTGTTTGACAATATCCTCCGACTCCTTTCAGTATCCTCGAATACAAAGTGTAACAAATTACAAAATGAAACCGAACAAGATGAGAAACAGGCCAAAATACAGCAGCCAGATTACCAAGAAACTTCTGTCGACCGCAGTTTCCAGAAGTGATGCGCGTCCCTTCCAAAGAAAGGAAAAGCGATTTGCAGTCCACGCACACACTCTCTACTGGCCAGGATGGATGGACAGGCAGAGAGGGTTTTACCACGGCATTGCGCGCGGGGGTGAAATTGAAAGGGATGAATAGCCAAGTAACTCGACTTTCTCCATCTCCTGACCAATCACTACCCCGGCTGGGATTTATTCAAATGAGGAATGATGTCATCTCTCAAACCACCCTACTTTCTTTCTTCCCATCCTTCCCAAGTTGCACTGGTTGTCTCCCCCTTCCCGTATCCCTCTACCAGTTTCCCGCGTCCCCTCCCTCCATGCCGACTCCACGCTCATCCTGCACACACCTCCTGCAGTTTCTTTTCAACGGCGCATTCTCTCCACACAATGGTGGCATGTTAGAGTTCTCCATTGGTTCTGGACCACTGGATGCTGAGATTTCAGCCACAAAGGGTACCACAGCATAGTCTGTCATATTTTGATTTTCTATAGGTCCACTGGCATTTAGTTACTACCATATTATTCTAATATGGTAATAAAACAGACATCTTTATTAGTTGTACAAGGACTAAACATGTTCTGCTGCACATACATAATGAATATTGATTACCACTCATGCTAAAATGTGTCAAAGTTAAAGAATCAGGTAATATAATCATATCCATAAACATCTTCAGAGATATTGATAACACTAGGTTTATTGCAGTGGCACATTCTTAATTGTAAGGACAAGATATCTAATTGGTTGCAGACAAGCCCCCACACTGACAAGACCAAACATGTTTGACCTGTCAAAGAGGCTGTCAGGAGAATCACCAGTGCATAAAAACACAATTTTTGTCAGATTGTAACAGAGTCAGAGACATGGTGGAATCAAAGGAGGCAGAAACATGAAGAAGAGGAAACAGAAGAAAGTTAAAGAGCTGCCACTGTCTGTACAGTGTTTTTCCCCCAGACACAATTGTCTCCCTCGACTGATTGGGGGCGTTTTTTCATAGGCTTTGTCTGTGTGTGCCGCTCCTGTCTTCACACCAGACTTCTGAAACAGTCTCGGTGGGCATGCTGCCTGTCCGTCTGCACTGCTGTTGTTCAGCTCTCCCAGTGCAGCCAGAGCTGTCTACATGAGCCAGGCTTTTGTGCCAGGGTCTGCACTGGCTAGGCAGCATTGTGCTTCACATTGTGTCACCTTCAGCTCTCACCCTATGGAATTCATCATAACACACTTCCCCAGGATGTTTACCTCGGTGAACAGTGCTTAATGGTGCGCTGACCTGTGTGGTTGTGTTGTGGTTACATTGCCTAGTGACAATGTAAAGTAGCCTCATGCTGCTACGTATTTGTTGATATGCTAAGATTGATATCGCTTGTTTTGTATTCTATCATGCAATAACCCCAACTCCCTACAGCCTCTTTCTCGCTCTCAAAATTATCAGCAAAGGTAAACCCTTTGGCCCACACCTACACAATTAGTTACACATGCTTGACTAACATGACTTTCAATAAACACACAGACAGAAATGTAGTGAAGGAAGCAGAGAAGTAGAAACATAGCAAACACACTAAAACAGAGGTACCCTCACATACACACACAAGAACTATGACGCACAGTAAAGAGAGGGAGAGGAAAAACAGAGAAAGGCAAGGAAAAGAGGGTGGGAGTCTGGGGGTCCTATACTAGGTTCGGCCTGCCAGAGATGGACATATTGGCTTGGTGAAACAGGCACAACAAAGAGAGGACGTTTTCTTTCCACCCAGGCTGTGGTGCGCTGCAGTGGAGACAGGAAGGGGCAGGGCAGTGTACTCGCCACCTAGTTCCCCTGTTATTTATCTCATTGTTGTTTCCCCTTGGCCAGCAGCCCAGCTGGGGCAACGCAGCACAAAAGAACTGGCGCACAGTCAGTGAAACAAAGTCAAGCCTCTGGATGTTGTTGCGCTAACTTTGACAAGGAATACACACTAACACCTGTGCGCAGACACACACACACACAAGCTTGAGTGCTGTTCTCATATCAGTCAAATCACACAAAGGAGGAAAGAGGTATTGTGCAAAAAAAAGGAAACACCCATCTTATCCGACAGTCTATATCCTCAAATGAAATTCACAGACACGTGTTTCTATAATGGACTTAGAATATAAATGGACTTAGAATATCTAGAATGTAAACATTACAACACAGCACATGGTAGCCTGTTCATCATGACATGCCTCTGAATACCATGTTCACAAGTTAGCACACGCCAGCAGTGCACCTGCTTCTGTTCTGTGTGAGCATGGGCTCCCAGGAGAACAGAACGTGCCAACACGGCATCACATTAACATGCTGCATACTAACACATATGAAGAACATGTAACACACATACATCACCGACTATATACACTTACGACTACAGTCAATTATAACCGAGTCTCACTGCGACATGAACGTTTATGTTAAAACAAAATGTCATAATAGAACATTTCAGATAAACAAAGATTGCTGTATCATACAACTGCATTATGCACACAGCCTAGTAAAATCCACATCTCATGTTATCACCTAGTTTCACGCTAAACACTAAAATAGAGGAGGCCTCGTGTCTCATGCTTTAGAGGACTTTGTTTAATTGCAATTGTTACCCTGAAACCTGATGATGTCCAGGCAGGCCAGTTTCTTGTTGATGGGTTAGTGGAAGTGCTTCCCAGCCCTTTCAGGCTGCATTCTGCCGTTAATAATGCATGCTGCTACTAAGGGAATCGGACAGGGGCCCCTCTCCTCTATACCACTCAGACGAAGCTACATTAAGAGCACTGACTGTGCAGATCTCGGCACTGATCTTCCCTCCCCATCTTGACATGTACTTTTCAATTATGTGCATTTATCTAGACTCACTTCGGCCATGTTATCTCCTTTCACTTATCGTTTGTTTTGCGATGTGCAATTGTACTGGCGCGTGGTACATTTTGGCCCCTTAAAACAAGCTACTTTAAACTATTTACCTCTCATCCCCTTTGTTTCTGTTCCCTCTTCTTTCTTTATGGTCTGAGACAGCTATTGATTTTCTTTGACTTGCTGGCTGGTGGAGGTTATGTAGTCAGACAAGCAACTCCTTTCTCCCTCTAGTGGTGCCATCATACCACCACAGTCACACTGTACTGGCCCTGGCATGAAGATGAGAAGCAATGATGATCTGATCAAGTACAATTCACCATGAATCCAGATACATAGAAAACTTTCTTTCAGCAAGTTTGTTACATTACCCTTTAAAAGTTCATAACAGGTCGAGCACTCAACCGACATAACTGACAAAGGGAAAGTGTTGTTCTGCCTCATTGACCATGAAGAGGACTAAATGTAAAATGTTCTTGACGAGAGAGAGCAGAAAAGCGACATGGACCACATCACCAGAAAATAGGACTGCTTGGTAGAAATAAACAGTACGCTTTCAATAGTTTTAATTGGAGGTGGTTTACTGGTATTAGCCAGAGAGGTGGCACAGAAATGCAATGTACTGAAAAAAACGAGAACAGCTTTAAAAATAAATATGTACAAGCGACATTCTCATCCAAAATGTAGATGTTGAGCAATTTGGCCATACTAAAATTATTAGTATCAGTCTAACCAACCATAACAGAGTAAAACAATGAGAAATACATCAGAAATTATCACGTTAGCAGAGTATAAAACACATGTAGTGAAGAAATACACTACAACAACAATCCTTACAAGTAATCTTCTACGCCACTGTGCTGCATGCCATGAGACTTTAGCACCGCTTCTAGTTCTGTCATCATGGCTCATCGTACATGTGTATCTGATCTCAAGCAAGATAAATGTACTAAGTAAAAACATTCAAAGAATGGGAAGGGAAAAAAAAAAAAGTACATTTCTAGTCATCAACACATACTTGAATAAATCACTTTTGAAAACATTTAATGGAAAAACACCTTCACCAGAAACAGTACATTCTGGGTACACATCAATGATTTCTCTATTTGTCCTATACTGACAACTCTTCCCTTCCTTTTGATCGCTTATGAATCTTGCGCAATGAATCCTTTTTTCTCCTAATGAACATCACTATAAGCTTTCATAACATTTCATACAATTAAATTACATTATCACTTCAAATGGTTTTTCAAATAAAACAGATAAAATATGATAATTCAGTCATGATTTGGACCACATACTGGTTTGCAGAATTAATTTGCCTGGAGAGAGATTCAATAAATTAACACTGAATTCAATATAACAATGTCAGATATCTCATAAAATAATATTTTGTATTTCAGTCAGGTGCAACAGTCATCCAACAAAATAATGAATAAGGGTGGTAAAAACATTTAGCATTGTTTAAAATTAAAATGTGTCTTTTCCTCAGCAATATAGAGTCTGTACAGTGCACTATAAAACCCACTATAGCGGTCTTGCAGTACATTGGTGTTCAGGTCAGGGTCACCTGTCTCTTTACACCAAAGGCTTCATACATATTGATGACTAACTACGGCTGCAGGTCCCGTCCTTGAACATGTCGTCATCCCATCCAGAGGAGGAAAAGGGAATAAAGGACCAAAGAGTGAGTAGCCTTCCCTAAAAATACAGTACATTACGGTGTGCACGTTTCAGCCTGTCTGTTAGTGTGCGTCTCTGTCATAAACATGATTCAGAGGACAATCATAATGTTCAGGGCCCCCCAGGCACAGTAAAGCACAATTAAACCATTGCCATCCCTCAGTCATAGGGTCATGCAGACCCAATTCAACAATATAAATCAAAACTGCACCATAAATAAAACTCCTATTTAGTAAAACATATTCAGATATACAGTACGTTGTGCAAAATCAGTTTCCTCTCGGAAAGGACAGCTAGCTATTAGGTTGTATTATAGTCATGAATTAGCTAGCAGAATGTGCTAGCCATATGAATGTAACTTGTTAGCTATAAAAACCCAATGAACTGGTATATTAAATATTAATGTGCGATCTACAGCAGTTAGTAAGTTGTACATTGTACTGTACCCGTCTGAATTTAAATGCACCGAAGTGCCACATCCTACAGAGGACAGTGTATTCTAAGGTCCGATCACCAAGAAGACATCCTCCCACTGGAGGATCTGAAATAGAGAAATAACCAACCTGTCAATGGAATTGAGATTACTTCAAAGACAAAAACATCAAACCTTGAATGACGCACACAAACACTCACTCTCTCTTCAGTCGCAGCAGCAGAAGAATGAACAGGAGGATGCCTCTGGGCCACGGAACTTTCCAGAGCAAGGTGTATCAGTACACTCTGCTATGAAAGCATGCAGGTCTGTGATGTGCATCGGCTCCTGGGTTTGGGCCTGTAGAGAGACAGAGTGCTTCGATAAAAATGACTAAAGAATCCTCTTCCATCCTACTTCCGGTACATTGCACCCTTTCTCCATATGGCACTCATCAACACTTCATCTTTTATTTTAACGTCAGTAAATCATCTGTCCTGCATTTCTCCATTCACTCCTTCCACCCACCATCCCTCATCCTCCCCTTCTATCAGTCCCCTCATCCCTCCCACAGTACCATGATGGCATCGTAGGCTCCGGTGATGAGCGCAATGAAGAGGGAGAGCACCATGTAGATGAAGAGGGAGATGAAGGTGTAGAGGTAGACCTGGCTGAACACCCACACCAGCGTGCCACTCTTCTGCATCTCAGCAAACGTCACAAACATATCGTCCCCGTTGATCAGAGAAAACAGGCACTCTGACACCATGGACAGAGAGCGGAACTGCAGGGACAGAGGATGGGTTGGTGTATTAGAACACATTTATTTTTCACAGTTTCAGCAATTTGTGATATTTTTTATGAATAATAAAAATACACAAATACATGTGTGCATCCTGTCCATGACCAAATACCTTGGTATGGTAAGGACCCAGCACGATCCAGCCACAGAAGCAATAACCCAGGTATATGGCAGCTACACAGAGGCAGAAGCGGATTACATTAGGGAAGGCAGCCCGCAGCGTCACAATCAGGATCTGAGAATGAGGAAGAGAGAAAATGTAAGACAAATTTACACATGGAAAAAGAAAAAAAAAAGTGGGAAGTGACGCAAAACCTCCCCAGAAAGCCATTCAACTTAAATGTCAATGTGTGCATTTTTGTGTGACTGATTACATCACTCACATTGTACTTCTGGAAGAAACTGAGGTAGCGGAGGACTCCCACCCACACCAGCAGAGTGGAGGTACCGAGCAGAATCCCACACACATCATACAACGACATGTTCTGAAGGACAGAGTCATTTAAATTATTTGTATTAATAATGATATTATTTGCTCTGTCTAATTCTAAAAGTGGGGGGACTGGTGCAGGCCTGGAAAGATATGAAACTAAAAGCAATGCATTGTTCTGTATTACCTTGGACTCTATGCCAATCTTGATGAAGCTGCCGGTGATGGTGAGCAGGTCACTGATGATGAGCAGGATGAACCAGCCGTTAATGAACTCCATCCTGTCTGCCCAGCACACACTGTGATTCAGTCTGTGTCTGAAGAACTGGACATACTCCTGTCAAACACAGAGACGGGACAGACAAATGAACAGAATAAACCAGCGGTTCCCAAACTAGGTGTCATGACACTGTGTGTGTGGGGGGGGGGGTCACCTGATATGACCTTGCTGTACCCAGTCCACCTAGTCGTGCTGCTGCTCTAGTTTCAACTGTTCTGCCTGCGGTTAAGGAACCCTGACCTGTTCACCTGACGTGCTAACTTGTTCCGGACCTGCTGTGTTCGACTGTCGATCTACCACACCTGCTGTCTCTAACTCTGAATGATCAGCCAACTGACATTTACTCTGGCCTGTTGCACCCTCTACAACCACTGTGATTATTATTATTTGATTCTGCTGGTCATCTATGAACATCTTGGCCATGTACTGTTATAATTTCCACCTGGCACAGCCAGAAGAGGACTGGCCACACCTCAGAGCCTGGTTCCTCTCTAGGTTCCTGCCTTTCAAGGGAGTATTTCCTAGCCACTGTGCTTCTACATCTGCATTGCTTGCTGTTTGGGCTTTTAGGCTGGGTTTCTGTATAGCACTTTGTGACATCGGCTGATGTAAAAAGGGCTTTATAAATACATTTGATTGATTGATATGAAAATGGGGTCGCAAGCTGACACCTACTCATGTATGTTTGTAATAGTGTGTTGTATGTGAAAGTCTGTATTATAAATTGTATTTTAATGTTAAGGACTCTTGGAAGATTAGTCCAAATGGGGACTAAGAGATCCAAATAAAATCAATAAAATCAAGGGTTTTTCTTTATTTTTACTATTTTCTACATTGTAGAATAATAGTGATGACATCAAAACTATGAAATAACACATATGGAATCTTTGAACACCCTTGGCATTCTCTCAAGCAGCTTCATGAGGTAGTGATAAGAGAATTATGTTCTCCAGGTACATCACCCAATCTAATTTTATTACTCTCCGTCTGCAAACCAGAATTTGTAAGATCCTGGTCGAATGAAACAGACGGAGGCCCGGCTAAATAGACAAAAAGCTTTATTCACGGAACGTTCTGAAGTCAAGAATACCTGGATTGCATTTCAATTAACAGGTGTGCCTTGTTAAAAGTTCATTTGTGGAATTTCTTTCCTTCTTATTGCGTTTGAGCCAATCAGTTGTGTTGTGACAAGGTAGGGTGGTATACAGAAGATAACCCTATTTGGTAAAAGACCAAGTCCATATTATGGCAAGAACAGATCAAATAAGCAAAGAAAAACAGTCCATTACTTAAGACATGAAGGTCAGTCAATGTGGAAAATTTCAAGAACTCTAAACATTTTTTCAAGTGCAGTCACAAAAACCATCAAGCGCTATGATGAAACTGGCTCTAATTCGGACCGCCACAGGAAAAGAAGACCAAGTTACCTCTGCTGCAGAGGATAAATTCATTAGAGTTAACTGCACCTTAAAAATTGCAGCCCAAATAAATGCTTCACATAGGTCAAGTAAGAGACAACAGTTCAGTGTAGACTCCATGAAATCAGACCTTCATGGTCGAATTGCTGCAAAGAAACCACTACTGAAGGACATGAATAATAAGAAGAGACTTGCTTGGGCCAAGAAACAAGCAATGGACATTAGACCGGTGGAAATCTGTCCTTTGGTCTGATGAGTACAAATTTTAGATTTTTGGTTCCAACCGCCGTGTCTTTGTGAGACGCAGAGTTGGTGAACGGATGATCTCCGCATGTGTGGTTCCAACCGTGAAGCATGGAGGAAGTGGTGTGGGGGTGCTTTGCTGGTGACACCGTCTGATTTATTTAGAATTCAAGGCACACTTAACCAGCATGGCTCCACAGCATTCTGCAGTGATATGCCATTCCATATGGTTTGCGCTTAGTGGGACTATCATTTGTTTGTTAGTCTTGTGAAATCCATAGATCAGGGCCAAATTAACTGATTTCCTTCTATGAACTATGGGTAAAATATTTTAAATTGTTGCATTTATATTTTTGTTCATATAAATTACAATGTCAGCCTTGGTCTTACATGTTGTAGGATGACTCCTCTGAGGATGGAGCGACCACACAGCAGCAGGGACAGCAGACACACTATGGCCACCAGCACGTCAAAAGCCTCCCGTGCATAGTTCTCCGCTATAGGAGGAAGAAGAAAGGAGGGTTGTTTGAATGAATTAAGTCAGGGAGTGAAGGGAAGGAAGAGGCAAACAGCTAGTAAGGAACAGCAGGAAAGAAGTTAATCAATCTCAAGCAGTACCCCCCATCCTCGCTCTCTCACCATGTCCCCACACGTTGGGGTCTTTGCACTTCTTGATGGAGGCATGGTTGAGCAGGCTGATCTTCACTCTGCCGCTGTGAGCCTTGTTATCCAGGACAACCTGACAGCAACCACAATTCACACACACTGTATACGTAGCTACAACACAAATCGTGGCTTTATAACAGCTGTCTAAGATAACGTGGGCTGTGTGGGGCTGCAGTGTTTCCCCTATGATTTTTTTTCAGCTGCAGTGGAAAAGTTGAGCGAAGGGGTGTGGCGTGCTAGTGGGCATGGCCAATGGCATGGTTTTAGAGGCCCTCCTCTTGGCCACAGACAATTTTGCTGTTTTAAAGCTAATTTTCTGCAATTCTACACATTTCGCCATGGTTTATGCTGTGTTCTTATGCCTTCGGAGTGACTCAAATTATAACAAAATCAGTGGGGGCCACATGCCATGACTGCCTAGTTTCTTTTTGGTGATAGTTAGTTCTCAATGATTCTTATTTCTAAATATATTGCGCCATCCTATATTTTCTACATACATTATATCTGTATTTAGTCGCTTAAGTTTACACTGAAAACATTTTAAAACATTTGTGGAGGCCACAATTTAAATGCATATAGGGGAAACTGGGCTGTTCAAGGGAAATTAGTAGGTCATCTCACCATAATAGCAAAGGTGTAGCAGTCAGGGATCTCATTGTTGATGATGGTCTGGATGTTTATGGCCTTCAGCTGGAACTGAATGGTCACATTGATCAGCCTGGAGACCAAGAAGAAGAAGACGAGAGACAAGATCCAGTAAAAGGAATGCATGCATGTAATCTCAATAGAGAAGTGATATTACCCAGTAATGTTCCATGTTGATATGTAATGCATTACCATAAGCAATATATTAACATAAGAACTGACAAAATGACAAAAATGGGACAAAAATGGGCTAGAATAAAAGGGGGAGAGGGAGCAAGGGACACCATTGTGTGTCTCACTTGTGAAACTGGAGAGTGAAGTTCTTGTAGTCACTGTAATCAGGAGAAGGAGGGTCTGGTAGTGGGTCCACACCAATGCAATCTGAAAAAGACCGAAGGATGGAATAAAAGCAAGTTGAGAGAGAGTAGGAACAAAAACAGAAATCAAGGAGATTTATTTCCAGAAGCATCTACACAGAGTATTCCAAACATTAGGAACACCTTCCTAATATTGTGTTGCACCCCCCCCAGTTGTGTCACGTTGGCTGGATGCCCTTTGGGTGGACCATTCTTGATACACATGGGAAACTGTTGAGCATGAAAACCCCAGCAACGTTGCAGTTCTTGACACAAACGGTGCATTTGGCACCTACTACCATACCCCGTTCAAAGGCCCTTAAATCTTTTGTCTTGCCCATTCACCCCCTGAATGGCTCACATACACAATCCATGTCTCCTCCCCTTCATCTACACTGATTGAAGTGGATTAAACAAGTAGCATCAATAAGGGAACATAGTTTCACCTGGATTCCCCTGGTCAGTCTACGTCATGGAATTAGCAGGTCTTCCTAATATTTTGTACACTCAATGTACATTTGACACTTGCAAGTATTCTGTTATTCACTTTTTTCCCCCAAAGCCAATGGAAAATACTTTCACAACTTCAACATTTTGAAATACTAGGTTATCTTAACTACTTCTGTTTAGTTGCCAACCTTGACTCAACCACTTTTGATAACATGTGCCAAAACACATTAAAAAAAAACTGTGCCAATAAACCATCTTTGTGAAATTAGCAGGTGAATCGAACAGAAGACATCCATTTGGCCAGCTCTCTATTATTTTGCTGATGTTAGTGGAAATAGCACTTATATGGTTGATGCTTTTATGGAAAGGATCTAATCTCAGCACTGAAAGTAGGGCACGGTTAGAGGGCAACTCTTGACATATGTGGAGCTTTGAGTCAATAACAGTTACTTCCTGATGGGCCAAAGACAACTGGCAGTGGATTAAAAAAAACAAGACCAACAGACTGATGTCAAATACATGGAGGTGGAATTTGATAGACAACTTAATGAACAAAAAGGAGAATGCGGCCAGGGTACCGGTAATAACTTTGGGGTCGATATCAAAGGTGTCGTTGATGGGGTCGATGATGCCCCTCTTGTAGTACCGCTGGCACAGAGAGAGGGCACTCTCATTCACACCCTCACCCCACACATATGCATACCGCCCCACTGATGTCTGTGGTAGAGCCAGGAACTGAGGAAAAGAAAATAGAAAGGATGATATATGGAATAGGTAACATAAAGTTATACTAATAGCAAGATATCATATAGACAGACAAGGAAGACAAAAGATAATTTAATAACAAGGCATTACATAGAACAAAATGAGAGGGTTGAGAAGTTCCTCATCTGCCGGTCTCTGATTAGTGTTGCATACTGAGATACTAGTACCTGATCTACAGCATAATAAATATGGCTATAGAGTTCACTCTGTGTGTGGATTGCCATTGAAGAGCCATCCCGGTAGTCTTTAAGGAAAAGGTGTTTGAAGGATGCTGTGTTCTCTTCCTTGAATGTCACCACCATCTGGTTACTCAAGCCAAACAGAACTAACTAGAAAAGGGAGTGACAGGGGATTAAGGGTTAAAACACTGAAAAATCAACAGAAGACCCATCATGAACACCAATTCTTCAGTTCAGTAAAGGCCCACCTGTACAGTGACAATGAGGATCTTGAGCAGCTGCAGGACCAGTTTAAAGGGCTTGCGGCCCTTGGCGTGGTACTTGTCACAGGGGCTCATGAAAAAGTACTTGAGCTTCCTCCGCAGTGCCTCCTCCTCCTGCTGCTGTTGCCTGAGCTCTGAGTCTACCAGACCGGTGACCCGGGGGTTCCTGCCACTGAGGTCATCGGACCTGTAGCTGCTCACAGGTGAGAACAGCTCATCCTTCTCTGAGAGAGAATCAATGACAGACATGAGTTTCTACATACAACATAGGGAAGGCATATTTGAAAAGGGCACTAATAAGCTTGATATTGCTGCTGAAAAAAAAGGAAGTGGGAAAGCGATGTGGTATTGTAATTTTACTATAATTATATAATTCAAGCATGCATTGGATCAGTAGGTATGATATAGCCCATTCAATAAAAAAATAGAGACCCCTTGACTTTTTCCACATTGTTATGTTGGCCTTATTCTAAAATTGATGTTTTTTTCCCCCTCAATCTACCCAAAATAACCCATAATGACAAAGCAAAAACAAGTTGACATTTTGTAAATGTATTAAAACAAAAAAAACTGAAATATCAAATTTACATAAGTATTCAGACCCCTTACTCAGTACTTTGTTGAAGCACCTTTGGCAGCAATTACATCTTTGAGTCATCTTGGGTATGACGCTACAAGCTTGGCACACCTGTATTTGTTCCGAAGCCACACCTGCGTTGTCTTGGCCGTGTGCTTGGGGTCGTTGTCCTGTTGACAATGACCCCAAGTCTGAGGTCTGGATCAGGTTTTCATCAAGGGATTTCTCTGTACTTTGCACCATTCATCTTCACTCAATCCGGACTAGTCTCCCAGTCCCTGACGCTAAAAAACATCCCCACAGCATGATGCTGACCACCATCACCATGCTTCACCGTAGGGAGGTGCCATGTTTCCTCCAGACATGACGCTTGGCATCCAGGCCAAAGAGTTCAATCTTGGTTTCATCAGACCAGAGAATCTTGTTTCTCATGGTCAGAGTCATTTAGGTGCCTTTTGGCAAACTCCAAGTGGGCTGTCATGTGCCTTTTACTGAGGCGTGGCTTTTGTCTGGCCACTCTACCATAATGGCCTGATTGGTGGAGTGCTGCAGAGATTGTTGTCCTTCTGGAAGGTTCTCCCATCTCAACAGAGGAACTCTGGAGCTCTGTCAGCTCTGCTCTCCCTGACCAAGGCCCTTCTCCCCCGATTGCTCAGTTTGGCTGGGCGGCCAGCTCTAGGAAGAGAGCTGGCCATCGATTCTCAATTTAAGAATGATGGAGGCCAGTGTTCTTGGGGATCTTCAATGCTGCAGAAATGTTTTGGTACCCTTCCCCAGATCTGTGCCTTGACACAAACCTGTCGCGGAGCTGTACGGACAATTCCTTTGGCCTCATTGCTTGATTTTTGCTCTGACATGAACTGCCAACTGTAGGACATTATATAGACAGGTGTGCTTTTCCAAATCATGTCCAATCAATTCAATTTACCATAGGTGGACTCCGATCAAGTTTTAGAAACATGTTAAGGATGATCAACGGAAACAGGATGCACTTGAGCTCAATTTCAAGTCTCATAGCAAAGGGTTTGAATAGTTATGTAAATAAGGTATTTTTTATTAACTGAAATACCTATATTGGTTAATCTGACCAGTCTCATCATTGATTTGATTAAGGGCTACTTATTTAGGCATTTTAAGGGTTTTCAGTGTAGTTGTCTAATGATGGTTAGGCATGTTAACCTGTTGTTTTCTTGAATCTCTATGATCAATAAATGTTTTTCTTGAGTGTACTTTTAACAGAGCTGAGATATACCTCAGTGCATTCACCCAATTACTTACAGCCTGCCACCTATCAAGTTGTTTCAGATCAACACAAGTGCCTAGGGAGGAGGGGGAAGGGTTTCTTCTGGACAGGACATGGCCCAACTATAGTGTTGTAACTAGCTAAATAATGACATTAACAAACACTGAGCATGAAAAACATTAGGAACACCTCTTTTCATGACAGACTGAGCAGATAAAAGTTATGATCCATTATTGATGTCACTTTTTAAATCTACTTCAAAATCAGTATAGATGGGCTACCCAGACCCCTATTTTTATGCTGCTGCTACTCTGTTTATAATCTATGCATAGTCACTTTAACTACCTACATATTACCTCAATTAGCCCGACTAACCGGTGCCCCTGCACATTGTACCGTTACCCCCTGTATATATAGTCTCTCTTGTCATTTTACTGCTGCTGTTGAATTATTTGTTACTATATTTTCTATTTTACTTAACACTTTTTTTTTTTACTTCTTAAAGCATTGTTGGTTAAGGGCTTGTAAGTAAGCATGTCACTTTAAGGTCTACACTGGTTGTCTCCTCACCTACATATCAAATCAAATTTTATTTGTCACGTGCCGAATACAGGTTAAAGAAGGATTTTTAAGCCTTGAGACATGGATTATATGTGACATTGAGGGTGAATGGGAAAAAACAAAAGATAAGATCCTTTTAAACCACGTTATAGTAGTAGGTGCACAGGTTTGAGTGTGTCAAGAACTGCAACGTTGCTGGGTTTTTCTAAGCTCAACAGTTTCCCTTGTGCATCAAAAATGGTCCACCACCCAAAGGACATCCAGTCAACTTGACAACTATGGAAAGCATTAGAGTCAAAATGTTCCAGCATGCCTGTGGAACAATTGACACCTTGTAGAGTCCATGCCCCAACGAATTGAGACTGTTCCGAGGGCAGAAGCAGGTGTAAATGAATGAGGAAGGTGTTCCTAATGTTTTGTCCACTCAGTGTATATTGCTGAGAAAGTAGGGTGACTCTCCTAGCAGGTGTGGAACCCAGGTCTCCATTACCAATGACGAATGCCCTAACCACTGTTCCAATAATGATATCTCTGATAGGCTTAAGCAATAGGACAAATGCAATTTGAAGTAAATATCACCTCTTAAAAGTACTCGAGAAAATCTATTTTATTGATCATAGTGATTCAGGAATATCATTAAAACAGGTTAACATGCCCCACCAACATTAAACCACTACACAGAAAGCCCTGTAAATGATCAGCCGATGTCCTGACAACTGATATGGGAATGTAGCAAAAACATTTCTGTGACACTCGTCTAGAACATTAACTTATGTTCAGACAATATGGCAACCATGTTCTGAGTATGTTTGGTGGGACAATGATGGAATAGTCTAATAACCCTCAGAAAACTGGACACAATCATTTGTATTTTATTTAACTAGGCAAGTCAGTTAAGAACACGTTTATTTTACAATGACGGCCTACCCCGGCCAAACCCTACCCTAACCCGGATGATGCTGGGCCAATTATGCACCGCCCTATGGGACTCCCGATCACCGCAGGTTGTGATACAGGCCGGGATCGAATCAAGGTCCGTAATGACGCCTCTAGCACTAAAAGCAAATAGGCCTTGCAAGGGATACAGTTATGGAAACATGGTACTTCACTTCCATATCAATAAATAATTTTCCAAAAATAAAAAACTGCAATTAATACACCTTTATAGAGTTCCCACACAGCCATATTTCCATGTTAAAGTGCTTGTTTACGACCGAGGTGAAGTTGGTTTATATTCAGACATTCGCCAGACATTCGCCAAAATCTATTTAAAATGGCAAAAATCAATAACTAATTCATTGTCACAGAAACATAAAAATAGATATGGTTTATTCTATATATGTCTAGCATAATTTTACAACCTTTGTTTTGATGGAAACAAAATCTTTCAAATGCAATTTAAAGCTATATAAATCAATAACTAATTCACCATTTCTCACAGAACCATCAAACTAGGTATGATTTATTCTATAAATGTCTAGCATACTTTTACAACTTTTTTTTTTGTTGTAAAAATTCCAGTTTTGATTTGATAGAGGGCATGTAGTCCATCTAGAGTGTGTGTGGTCAAAGTCCTAACGAGTCTGTTATACCCTATTAGAAGGGGCCTGGCAGAATGTTCTGCATCTTCAGTCATCTTAAATTAAATTACATTGAAATAAACTACAGGATGAAGGGGTCAGGCCTGACTAACAAAGAAGACAGGTGGATGGATCAAGAAGACCAGGACATTCCACAGTGGAGATATGGAAAACTAAGAGTGAACCATAACGTTCACTACCATTAAAACGTTTGGGGTCAATTAGAAATGTCCTTGTTTTTGAAAGAAAAGCAACATTTTAGTCCATTAAAATAACAAATTGATCATAAATACAGTATAGAAATTGTTAATGTTGTAAATGACTATTGTAGCTGGAAAAGGCAGATTTTTTTATGGAATATCTACATCGGCATACAGATGGTCATTATCAGCAACCATCACTCCTGTGTTCCAATGGCACGTTGTGTTAGCTAATCCAAGTTTATCATTTTTAAAAGGCTAATTTATCATTCGAAAGCACTTTTGCAATCATGTTAGCACAGCTGAAAAATGTTGTTCTGATTAAAGAAGCAATAAAACTGTCCTTTAGACTAGTTAAGTATCTGAAGCATCAGCATTTGAGGGTTTGATTACAGGCTCAAAATGGCCAGAAACAAAGAACTTTCTTCTGAAACTCGGCAGTCTATTCTTGTTCTGAGAAATGAAGGCTATTCCATGCGAGAAATTGCCAAGAAACTAGATCTCGTACAACGCTGTGTACTACTCAATTCACAGAACAGCGCAACCTGGCTCTACCCAGAATAGAAAGAGGAGTGGGAGGCCTGCTGCACAACTGAGCAAGAGCACAAGTACTTTTGAGTGTCTAGTTTGAGAAACAGATGCCTCACAAGTCCTCAACTGGCAGCTTCATTAAATAGTACCCGTAAAACACAAATCTCAATCGTGAAAAGGCGACTCTGGGATGGTGGCCTTCTAGGGCAGAGTTGCAAAGATAAAGCCATAACAAACAAAAGCACTAATATAAGAAGTGGACGGTACATGTTTTGTTTTTGGGCTAAATGTTTACATTATGATTTGCCTCTGAACTGTATATGAACCCCTCTGCAATCTACTGGCACTAACCATTAAAACTAGGACTTCAACCAGGCTGTGCCTATGCTATTTGCTCCCTCTCTTTCAAACTGCGAGCACAAAATTCATTTTTTTCCCACAAAAGATCATGAAAAAAAATATATCAGCTGCCCCAAAATCAGCTCTACATAATTCAGCAGGGAAGTGTGCAACTACCACACATTATACCAGTGGAGAAACTACATCACCTACATAGGTATTACCATATCCTGTTCAATTCAAATTCATTACGGATATAACTATTTACAAACATTTTAAAACATCCAGAAAGACAGTGGTCTTAGAAGGGTATTTATACTTTAAAATCCATATTTTATGTGAATGGATGTAGATGAAAGAACTCTGCCATTGTTTTAATGTCCTCGTTTATTTATTTTTTTCTTTACCTCCAACTCTATATATCCAAGTGAGCCTATGAGGAACTTGTGGATCAGATTTACCATTATACCCATTGATCAAACGTATAACAGACAGACACTGCTCAAAATTAGTTGTTTGTGATATCTACACTCAGTTGCCAGGTTCACCACCCTATTCACAAAAATAAATTGCTCCTACATACACCAAGTCCCATGGTCTTGGCTTGCTACACACTAAAGCATGCAGAGAAGTATTCAGGTATTCTGTTACTGTTTGTTTGAACTTTAGAATGTGCAAAATGACAGTCTGATGGTCTTTTGTAACTCAGAAAAGTTCCAGAACTTGTACTGACTGTAGTAAACGCCAACTGTACTTAATAACTTGAACAGTCTCTCTCCTTTCCCAGTTTCAACTGTTTTGAATTCACGCTGTTCCAGATGCAAAGGTAGTTGTACCTAATAAAGTGACCACTGACTATAGACTTTCCGTAATGTGTTCTGGGAATACCCGGGGTATTAAACATTTGCATTTAAGTGTTCAACAGCTGAATCTATTACCTCAGGAGATGGTACCATTCAGCTTGTCTGGGGATGACAAAGGACTTGAACAAAGCCAAAATAGAAAATGATTGGAAGGGGCCTCTTAGCTGTTAAATGAGAGACATAGAAATAAGTGGATTTTGTGCCTTGTAACTACTTTAAAAGGTGGAATTGTTGCACTAAAAATGCTAACATTGATTTGGCATAAAATGTAAGATTACAACTTTATGTAAACAATGTTTACATAGTCTAACTTCATATAGAACAAATTGTACTTGAAATTAACATTTCTTTAAAGTTATTGCAAATAAATGCATATTTTCACTTTTCTGCAACAATCACTGAATTAGTTATTGATTTCTTCATCTTTAAATGCAATATTTTAGATTTGATGTATTTCTATCAAATCAAAACTGGAATGTCTATTCAAAGCAAAGGTTGAAAAGTATACTAGACATTTATAGACTAAATCAAACCTAGTATGATGATTATGTCATAATCAGTGAAAACGTTGATTTTTTTACATATGTAACATTTCTTTTGGCGAATGTCTGTTGAATATCTGTTGAATGTAAAACCAATTTTACCTCGGTTTGTTTACGGAAGTCGGAGGCGACTACCTGTGCTAATTAGCTATCTGCGTCTCCCAACACATGTGTGGGAACGAGGACGCCACAAACGTGTTGTAACTGAAAAATATTGCCGGCTGCAACAGTTAAAACAGGATACAGTAAGTGTATATTTGGAATTTGTTAAATTATTTTGGTGATATGAAAGTAGAAAGCTTAATGTTTCTAGAAGCGTACCACAATTGAGGATCGATTCACGTTTAGATTGATTATTTGGCTGCCAGAGTCAATTCGCCTCTGAAAATAACATTTAGTATATTCTTGGGCGAGGTACGATACAGCAATGGAAGAATTATTGACATACAATTAGCCTATTGCGATGCTAGGCACTCACAGATGACGCAGTCTTCCCATTTAACACTATACAACAAATACATTATCCTTATGAAGTGTTATTTTATACACCTTTAGGTTGACCAAACTCGGCCCTCGGGACCCGTGGTGCATGTTTTGCTTCTTCCCTTAACAGTACACAGCTGATTTAAATCATCAATAACCAAACATCAAGCCTTGATAATTTTGTAGTGTTTGGGCAAAAACCAAAACGTGCACCCCTTGTGGTCCCGAGGACCGAGTTTGGTAAATGCTGGTTAACTTTGAAAATGAGGCTTAGACTGATAAATTGAAGTACATGACCAACCTGTACCGTCTTGGATGCAGTTACAGTTCAATGATGCCATGGCGATGCTTTGTAGGACATGAATGAATTCCTACGAATAATACAATTTAAGAAATTCATAGAAATATTAGTTTAGGACTGTCAGAAAGCTAAACATTGAGGAAACAAATTACAAGAGAATAGGGACGCTGCGCTCCACAATCACAAAGTCGCAGCTTCCAATAGTCACATGACAATCACCATGTGACATGTTATCTGGATATGCCTTGATGGTCATTGGTCTCAAAATATCTAATTCGTGATAGCGTTTGTGGCCCCACCCATTGCATTGATAGTCAAACGATCAAAGCTAGGCTGCGTTCAGTACAACGGAAACGGTGTCATAATGAACGACCAGTTGAAAAACGGGGAGGGGTTATGGGTTCAAAATGTGTCCGCTGCCCTTTAAATGTCACTAATTTCTTTCAAGCTACACTCCGGCACACCCACCGTAAGGAGCAAATGTACGTCACACTCTGTTCAAAAACGTACAAGGAAGTCTAGGGAAAACGTGTAGATATAGCGTTTTCGAAATTACTAAAATGTATGTGTTAAGTTCAAATTGTTGAACGTAGCGAACACATTGAACACACCCCTGGATTCATCGATTTTCTACATACGATCGATCACCTGATCTTTAGAATTACTCAGCAAGTCTTAATATCAGTTAAGCGCTAAAATGCTTACACACGGTGATAAACAGTAAAAGTATTTCAAACATGTCTAGATAGAAACAAATAAAGGTGTAAAAGAAAACTACACCTACAAACCTGAGTCAGGACATTTTTGCCAACATAATGCTCTATGGAAATGACCACTGATAACTTTCAAATTTCACATATTTTGAATAATAGCTTAAAATAGAATTTGTTTAGGGAACACAATGCCAGTCTTTAATTGCACCATGTTGAACTCAGTTGGAGGGTAAACCATTGCACATATTGATGTATTATACTGCAGCCCATATCGTCAATGTGTTGGTCCTTTGTGTGATTCCGAAATGTCTTGGGATATCAAAAACAAAAGAGATGACATTCACATACATCCTATGCAGTCTTGAGAGATGGTTTAAGATACACTGTCAGTGAGAATGTCATTAGATAAGGGTTGACTGACTGAGGAGACTCACAAGAAACATAGACCTTTATAAATGTCATCTCATATGGACTCTTCTTGGACCAAATAAATACAATAGCTCAGAATTGGGATAAACATTATAATCATTCATTCATATTTACTCTCTCATGTGGTGATATAGACATCCGGTTTCACTTCTCAATATACTGTATATTCACAACTCAACTACTCATATGCAGACTTGCCTACAGACCAATCATTCACTCAGTCCATATCTCACATTACTGGCTTGTTAACTTGCCAGAGCATATTGAGACCTAATAGTGATAATGATGATCAACTTCATCACTCTCTTATTCTATCATGTGTACACCAACACTCTCTCATCTATCTGCCATCCAGGGCCTTGTCTCTGGCTATCACAGCTTCATCAAACTTGATCATGAGCGTGGTGCCCTTGTGCCAGTGGGCTGTGACCTTGGCAGGGAAGCCACTGTGTGTGAGAATGGCCTCTACGATGCCAGCGGTGAATGCAGCACAGTTTAGTGTGCTGTTCTCCTTGGGCACAGAGATGTAAGCGTTGATCAGTGGCTCCTTCTCTATGATGTAGTAGGTCTTGTCATCATCGTTGGCCTGCTCCAGCTTGTCTGCCTCCTTACCGAACATGGCTTTCCATACTGACACCTATATGAAGCAAATTGAAAATTATAGACATGTACTTATGCATGGGCATAATGACAAGTGTTACACCTTATAAGACTGTTACATATGCACTTATCTACCTTAAGCCCATGCAAGCACGTACCTTGACGAAGAGCAGTATGTTAAGCACCTTGGTCTCCCTCTTCCCATTCTTCTCCCTCAGCACCAGCACGTCCAGCATACTGGCGCCAACGCTCTGACCCATGTCTGCCAAGCGTTGCTGCAGCTCGGACACAGAGTACACGCGGCTCTGGCAGTACTGCACCATCTCAGAGAAGAGCAGTGCAAAGGCACTCACACTGACTTCAGTCTTGGGACGGGTTAGAGGCCGTTCCAGGATGTTTGACTTTCCTCTCGTGAACCGAGTGTCCATTTTCTGAAAGAGAATGATCTGTAAATAGAAGTAAAATAGCCTGAAGTGATAATATGCTAGCCATGTCAATTCCAAATTAACCCCTCACCACTACCCTAGGCAAGTGAAGATCTGAGAGAATTAGCTATAGATAGATAACACTTTCAACTAGCCTAGGGGGCAGGATCTTCAACCACAATGTGTAGCTATCCGTCTTTTAACAAGTGAGTTTTTTGTTTTGTTTTGTTTGTAGATCTTAACAAGTGCCTATGGTGGTAGTATGGCTCACACTTCTCGAATTCGTCACAGCTCGCTGTGTAGTCACGTGCCTCGCGCGTAAATCAGGTGAAAGGGGTAGGGCCTATGGGGGTTGTTTTGGGATTCAGGTCGCCGCGCCTTTAAAGGGCCAGCTTCGGCGCATGTGCGGGCTGTGGCAATCTTTACCTGCAGTACATATGCAAAGAGATTAGCCAACGACGATTCCGTGAATTAGGAAGAGCTAACTGCGTTGAAGAAACAACAAAGTGGCTGCTAGTGCAGACGAAAGGGGAAGATAAAGTATATTGGATGCTAGCGTAACTAGCCGGCTAATGTAGCTGCTAGCTAGTGCAAATTTAGTTAATATTGTCAAGCAAGCTAGCGAACTCACTCGACGACAGAAAGGCCAGAACTCAGTCATTCAGAATGTTAACAAGCTAACATTAAATATATTTATTTATATAGTTCATTATTCTTATACAAGGACCTAAAACCACTTACCGTGCTTCAATGTTTTTAGCCTGCTGTTGTGTTGGTGACTTCCTGTTTTGGTCACGTGTCTTGTTCTAGTAAAGCACTGATCTGTGAACCGCAGTGCATGTGCTCATCTGACACATACCTGTTTCCACATGTGTAATCTAAATGACATGCTTTGAAAAAGTTTTTAAAAATGCAAGATTTCCTAATGTCAATTGCATGGTTAAAAAAATATATTCCTGTTAAATGATGCATGGAAATTTCCTTTGTGAGTTCTTGCTGTGTATTTCTAGAGCCATTTGGAAAAGGAACAAGTACATGCTTGCATTCTCATGCCTCACATACCTTTCAGTGATTTAAAAGATACTGTTACCTAAACACAAAATACAATATGATGCTGCTGTACAGTACTTTTTAACAGAATTTTGTTTAATATTGAGATATTATGAAACAACAGTCTATACAAAGTACTTGAGGAGAAGAGGAAAATAAATTGCAGACCTAAAGGTTGTACTTGTGACAGTGGTGTAATGCAATAATGTAAAAAATGAAATATTTAAATTCAGAAAGACCTTGAGCCATAAGGACAAACACACATGTACACACACACACTTATCTAACAGTTGCCAATTTCCCACACCATGTCCCTCAAATGACTCAAATTAACCAGCACCGTATCTGTTTGTACAGTGGTTGCATAATCCACTTGATGTGTTTTCCTTCCTATAAATGTTTCAAGGTAGGCGATGCAATGCATAATACATGTCAGGAGCACAGGGCGTCGAAGACTCAATGATTTCTCCAATGGAACCGCACTGGAAATGGTGTCTGATCCTTCTTGTGGTCTTGGTCAGTGCTCACACTGATACCAAAGGTAACTCAATCTGTTTGTGTTCACATTTTTCCAATTTATTTAGAGGTCGTGAGCAGTCAAACTCTTTTCGAGAGAGAGAAAGAAAGTCAGCAAGGAAATGCATTACAGCTACTTAGAGGAAGAAGTTGCAAGAAAATGCTATTTTAGGAAATATAGGGTGCAGTTATTAATACACAGTACAAAACAGTATCTAGTTTCCGTTTATAGAAAAGCGATGCTGAATATTATCAAATGTAAACAAGTGTGTTTTCTGATTTCAGTCACATTCTCCCAGCATATGGATGACTTCATCAGAGTGTTGGAGCAGGTAGAATACAGAAACCCTGGACTGGAGCCTGTAAATGTGTTGAGAGGCCTGCGCAGGGCAGCTGGTCTCAGAGATGAGTTCATGCAGCACTTCTTGGGCACTATCAGGGAGGACAGCACCTCAGAGGCACCAGTTATGGACTCCAATCTCTCAGATTTCATTGGCAGAGCTGTGCGCCATCAGGTGACAGAGAGAGGTAGAGAGGAAGGGGTTGTCCTTACTGCTGATGGCACCACGGTTGCTATGAGCCCAGTCCTTCTGGGTATTGAAGCTGGGCTAGTGTCTAAGACGAGGTGTCAAGTCCGTGGCCTGTACCCCCTCACTCTGGCTAGGAACTTGGGTCTGTCCTTCCAGCGCTTCCATAGCTCTCTCCTCTCCCAACGCCTGGGCCCTGATGGCTGCTGGGATGACGTGACCTCGCCTCAGGTCTTCACCCTCTCCGACAAGCCCTCCCTCGCCACCGATGCCCTGGTTAATGGCGGTATGGATGGTGTGATTCTAGGGATGGAGGTCTCAGCTCAGTCCCAGCGTCCTCTCAAGCTGAGTAGCCTACTGAGGACGTACTACTGTCATCGTCTTGAGGGGGAAGGACTGGACACTGCTCCTCGTCTGATCAGCCGCCTACGCAGGGAGAACTTCAGAGAACTGGCCAGGCCCCCCCTCCTGCAGAGGCAGGTGGTGAGATCCCTTGTCCTTCAGAGGAGACTGATCGACCACTCCACAATGTTGTCACAGGAAAAGGAAGAGCTGGCAGCTGTGGTGAGGGAAGGAATAAAGGAGTTTGTCCACAGATACATGGGTAAGTAAACCCCACTGCAGAGGGAGACAGTGGAGATACAGAGGGTTACTGTAGTCCAGGGAAAGCTAAAAAGGATAGGTCAACATTTATTGGAATAATTTTGACTTTGATCCAAGAAAGCACAAATAGTAACAATAATTGAGACATGGTGTTATTGTTGAAAAAAGGAGTGGATAAACATGTTAAAACTCAATATCTCTCTGGATCGCCCTACCTCTAGACTGTCCAGCTATTATCCCACGGTGTCAGTGGGGGGCTGCACCATACCGGGGCACCCCCACCCCCCTGTCCCTCCCCCTCTCGTTCATGTACATCCACCACACATACCAGCCTGGCCAGCCTTGTCTCACCTTTCAGCAGTGTTCTGCAGACATGAGGTCCATGCAACGCTTTCACCAGGATGACCGGGGCTGGGACGATATTGGATACAGGTATGTGTAGTACATAGGTCTTAGGATATACAGTGCCTTCAGAAAGTATTAATACCCCTTGACTTAGGTGATTGAGTCCAATAATCGCTGATGCGCATGATGGGGGGAGGCAGGTGTGCGTAATGATGGTGTCAGGAGTGTGTAATGCTGGGGAGCCCGGTGCCTTCGAGCGCCAGGGAGGGGGAGCAGGAGCAGGCGTGACACTAAGAGCTTTGCACACCTGGATTGTACAATATTTGTACATTATTATTATTTTTTTTATATTCAAGCTCTGTCAAGTTGGTTGTTGATCATTGCTAGACAGTCATTTTTAAGTAATGACATAGCTTTTCAAGCTAATTTAAGTCAAAACTGTAACTAGGTCACTCAGGAACATTCAGTGTAATCTTGGAAAGCAACTCAAGTGTATATTTGGCCTTGTGTTTTAGGTTATTGTCCAGCTGAATGGTGAATTTGTCTCCCAGTGTCTCTGTAGTCTATCAGGAGACTGAACCAGGTTTTCCTCTAGGATCTATTCCATTACTTTTTATCCTAAAAAACTCCTCAGTCCTTGCCAATGACAAGCATACCCATAATCTGCTTTTTGTTTTGTTTTATCCATCTACCAATAGATGCCCTTCTTTGCGAGGCATTGGAAAACCTCCCTGGTGTTTGTGGTTGAATCTGTTTTTGAAATTCACTGCTCGACTGAGGGACCTTATACAGTAGATAATTGTATGTTTAGGCCGGGTTACAGAGATGAGGTAGTTATTCAAAAATATGTTAAAACTTCTTCGGAATCGGTGTCCTGTCCATGGGATGGCTGAGCTAACGTACAGTAGGCTAATGCGATTAGCATGAGGTTGTAAGTAACAAGAACATTTCCCAGGACATAGACATATCTGATATTGTCAGAAAGCTTAAATTCTTGTTAATCTAACTGCACTGTCCAATTTACAGCAGCTATTACAGTGAAATAATACCATGTTATTGTTTGAGGAGAGTGCACAATTTTGAACATGAAAAGTTATTAATAAACAAATTAGGCACATTTGGGCAGTCTTGATACAACATTTTGAACAGAAATTCAATGGTTCATTGGATCAGTCTAAAACTTTGCACATACACCTCTGCCATCTAGTGGCCAAAATCTAAATGTCACCTTGCCTGGAATAATACATTATGGCCTTTCTCTTGCATTTCGAAGATGATGGTACAAAAACGGGTTTTTTTTCATTGTATTATCTTTTACCAGATCTATTGTGTTATGTTATCCTACATCCCTTTCACATTTCCACAAACTTCAAAGTGTTTCCTTTCAAATGGTACAAAGAATATATGCATATCTTTGCTTTGAATTTTTTGGCAAAAATTGAAAAAAAAGGGGCGGATCCTTTTAAACACTATTATTGCACACTGAGCGAGTCCATGCACCTTATTATATGACTTGTTAAGTAAATTTTTACTCCTGAATTTATTTAGGCTTGCCATAACAAAGGGGTTTAGTACTTATTGACTCAAGACATTTCAGCTTTTCATTATTAATGAATTTGAGAAAATGCCTAAAAACATAATTTCACTTTGACATTATAGGGTATTGTATGTAGTGACACAAAATCTAAATTTAAGAAATGTAAAATTCAGGCTGTAACACGACAATGTGAAAAAAGTAAAGGGATGTGAATACTTTCTGAAGGCGCTGTACAGTTGGACACTACACAGCCTCCCCGTAAACCACAATGCTTATGTAATGTGTCAAGTTTGAGTATACAGTATGTGTGTGTGTCGCTCTCATAATTAGGAGTCAGAAATTAGCCACTGTCCAATGCTTCTGGGAATTGTTGTTTACCAAGCAAGATGTGACTTGATGATGAATCACTCATGATGAATGACTCATCCCTTGCCGATGTTTGCCTCCAGCTTTGTGGCAGGCTCTGACGGGTACCTCTATGAAGGGCGTGGGTGGCACTGGCAAGGGGCCCACACTAAGGGCTATAACTCCAAGGGCTACGGGGTGTCATTCATCGGTGACTACACCTCCAGATTACCATCACAACAGACCATGGAACTGGTGAGAGATCGTCTGGCATCCTGTGCTGTGGGAGGCGGGCGACTGGTCGGCAACTTCACCCTGTATGGCCACAGACAGCTGGTTAAGACTTCCTGTCCTGGAGACGCCTTCTACTCAGAGATCACAGGCTGGGAGCACTTTGGGGTAAGAGAGTATGTACAGTATGTACAGATGTTGGATCTTAATTTGATCACCCTATTGGAGGATAACTTTCCTGCAATGCAGGACATTTAACATTTGTAGTGTATTTGAGGTTTACAAATGCTTCTGAAGTTTGCATTTTCCACTTTGAAATCTCAGACTTGATTTTTCATTGCAAAAAATGTATCAACCCCTAAAAAATATTCATTAATTATAATCCACATAAAAATTCAAATCTCCTGTTGCTGCTGGATTATTTTCCTGCTGTAGCAAACTGACTAAAATTAAGAGCCTACATCTGTGTGTATATGTATATGTGGGGATTATAAGGCTGTTATTAACAATGAATAGGCCTATGTGTTTTTGTTATTTCATGTCTAATGGTCTTATCTCTCCACAAACTTACTTTCATTCTTTCCATTTTCCCCAGGAGGTTCAAAACTGAAGATATGGTGAAAAGTGGAGTGATTAATCTTGACCAGTATCACAGAATAAATATTTCATATCTAAAATGCCAGTGTTGCCTTTTTTTTATCAACATCTGTTATATATGACTTTCTGATAGCTGCTCTGATAGAGCTGATCTGAATAGGTCAGGAAATTATGTTGTCAGTTTTGCGTCGGCTCCAATCAGTCAATTGACAGCTTTTATTATTTTTCATTACGTACACCTGGTCATCTTGGTGAGACACCCGCAGGGAGTGGGGTCACGGCCAGGGGCGCCATTGTACAGCGCACCTGGAGCAGTTAGGATTAAGTGCCTTGCTCAAGGGCACAGCAACAGATTATTTCACTTTATCTGTGCTGGTATTTGAACCAGCAACCTCTTACTGGCCCGACGCTCTAACCCTGCCCCTTTGTGCATAATACACAAATTGATGCAGTTTGTGATATGAGAAATTCTATAGTTCAGTTCATGGGCTGAAAGCTAGGTCTTCATAAATCTACATTGTCATAGGTTTAGTACATAATCTGATTGTTGGTCACAGGCAGCTCACTAGTGTCACCTACTGTAAAATGTAAAAAAAATACATGTAAAAGACAGAAACAAAGATTTACACATTTTAGTACACTATTTGTGATATTGTTCTGTTTATCATGTTGAATCATAAATACCAAAAAATACTAGTGCATAACATCAAACACACATTTTACCATTGCACTTTTCCAGTGCAATGCAATCAACTTGAATTTGACCGCAGAAGTTGAACTTGAACGTGTGATCTAAACTCTTTTCCGCTGTCCAACACTGCGATCAAGCTATCCGTGGTCAAGCTATCAGCATTATACCGTATTGTCAGTGTAGTGGCGCATATAAATTGAAACATGGATTTGAGAGGGATAGCATGAACGCAGTTCTGAATCGACGTCACTCACGTAGCCTTGGCGTGCCTGCAGGCAAATAACATGGAGTCGAGCGTGTGGTCTGCAAGCGAGTTCATGGAAAAAATGTAGCACCGATGTGACAAAATTATAGCAACACACTCTACATGCATTCATGGACTGAGGATATCCGTAGCTTTGTTCCATATGAAGCATGGAGAACGGTGCGTAAACAACTCCTTTCATCAGACCTCAAGCCAGGCCGTTTTCCGTGAGTACATAATAACGGGCGTTATTACATTCTAAACATTTTTTCACATATTTATATAATGCTTGCTACATCCATCCACAATGCCCTTGCAGGTAGATAGCATTTTTTTCCCACCTTGATGTGTTAGCTACTTGCATTTTCGTTTATTTTTTAGCTAACACGCGAGACAGGGCCTGAATAAAAGTATACTTTTGTACGTGGCCATTTGGGAAATATGTTATATTCTCACAATATCACCAGACATTGTGAAAATGGGTCAGACATTCCCAAAATTGCAGTGGGCTGAACCTGTGACGCCACTGCGCGATGCTTGTTACCATCCCTTGCGTTTACGATTTGTCAAATTCATCAAGGTCTTGGTGTGATATTGTGGCTCACTGACAATGCAGCATTTGAAGCAGAAAATCAAGTGGCCAACCCAGACCCCCAAATTAGTGACATGATTTTCCAATTACTTTAAATTGGTTGTTTTGTGTGCATCAGAACACCTTTTATGGAGTGCTGCTTATCTCTCTGTTATGACAGTATTATGGAAGTGTGTGTGTGTGTGTGTGTGTGTTGTTTGTGTATATGAAAACAGTGGAAGAGAACACCACACAATGTAGACTGTAGTGGTCAGTAGTGGGACGCCATACTGTGCTCTGGGGACCATGGAGCTAGAGGGGGACTCTCTTTCTCCCAGGGATTCCTTCACCTCAGTGAGCAGCTATGGGCCACCACCCTCATTCTCAGCACAGGACACCGCAAAACACAACCTCCTAAATCACACCTTACAGGTAAAGATAATCCTTTCATGGTCGACCACCACATTCTGCATTTGCTGAAACATAGGCTTTTACATAAGTGAAAATCACAGACTTCAGAATCAATGTCAGTTGCATTCAGTATGCTGCCTCTTGCTGTGAGATTGCATCAATGTCATCAACAGGTTTCAGACGAGCTCACCTTCAGTGGGAGCCCATGGTCCAGTGGTGACAATGGGGACTTTGAGAGGACCAGAGGCCCCTTATCCCAGGTGGAATCAGGGAGGAGTGCACAGAGGAGCATCAGGCCCTCAGCCTTTCCCTCCTCCCTGACATGGGACTCTGACTCTGAGAAAGAGACACTAGACGGTAGTTACCACACTGGTTTATTACTGAGCTTTGTATGAACACAATATGAATCATTCTATTGCATTTTTAAGTGTGTCCCATCTATATCAGTGGTGTAGTTTATGGGCTTTCCTAAATGTGATGCTATCAGTTAAACTTGTTGCTATCACCCACAGCTATATTTGTTGACACTTCCGGGAATGTTTCAATGTTCCTCCATCTGCTTGTAGTCAGAACTGTGTCTCTTACTAGGAATGACTACTGTAAATCTTTGCCTGTGAATTTACCTGTGGGTGGCCGACATGTGAAGTGACGTTCCTGTTGTTGTCTGTTTTGTGGTTTGCGCTGTCTGTCAGAGGAGGAGCTACAGCACTTTTCTAACCCTCATGGTCTGGCCGCTCACAGCCCAGGATCCCCCTCCTCTGGACTCAGGTGAGATGGAGGAATAGAAGGGCAGCCAGCAGGAAGATAGTTACAGTTGAAGTCGGAAGTTTACATACACCTTAGCCAAATACATTTAAACTCAGATTTTCACAATTCCTGACATTCAATCCTAGTAAAACCTCCCTGTCTTAGGTCAGTTAGGATCACCACTTTATTTTAAGAATGTGAAATGTCAGAATAATAGCAGAGAGAATTATTTATTTCAGCTTTTATGTCTTTCATCACATTCCCAGTGGGTCAGAAGTTAACATACACTCAATTAGTATTTGGTAGCATAGTCTTTAAATTGTCTAACTTGGGTCAAACGTTTTGGGTAGCCTTCCACAAGCTTCCCACAATAAGTTGGGGGAATTTTGGACCATTCTTCCTGACAGAGCTGGTGTAACTGAGTCAGGTTTTTAGGCCTCCTTGCTTGCACAGTTCTGCCCACAAATTTTCTATAGGATTGAGGTCAGGGCTTTGTGATGGCCACTCCAATACCTTGACTTTGTTGTCCTTAAGCCATTCTGCCACAACTTTGGAAGTATGCTTGGGGTCATTGTCCATATGGAAGACCCATTTGTGACCAAGCTTTAACTTCCTGACTAATGTCTTGAGATGTTGCTTCAATATATCCACATCATTTTATTTCCTCATGATTACATTTATTTTGTGAAGTGCACCAGTCCTTCCTGCAGCAAAGCACCCCCACAACATGATGCTGCCACGGTTGGGATGATGTTCTTCGGCTTGCAAGCCTCCCCCTTTTTCCTCCAAACATTACGATGGTCAATATGCCCAAACAATAGAGGTCGACCGATTAATCTGAATGGCCGATTAATTAGGGCCGATTTCAAGTTTTCATAACAATCGGAAATCTGTATTTTTGGACACCGATTTTGACTATTATTATTATTTTTTTAATTTTACACCTTTATTTAATCTTTATTTAACTAGGCAAGTCAGTTAAGAACAAATTCTTATTTTCAATGACGACCTAGGAACGGTGGGTTAACTGCCTCGTTCAGGGGCAGAACGACAGATTTTCACCTTGTCAGCTCGGGGGTTGCAATCTTGCAACCTTACAGTTAACTAGCCCTTGTGCACTCCACAAGGAGACTGCCTGTTATCTTATAAAAACAATCAATCAATCTTGATCACTATTTAACTACACATTGTTGATGATATTACTAGATATTATCTAGCGTGTCCTGCGTTACATATAATCTGACTGAGCATACAAGTATCTAACTATCTGACTGAGCGGTGGTAGGCAGAAGTAGGCGCGTAAACATTCATTCAAACAGCACTTTCGTGCGTTTTGCCAGCAGCTCTTCGTTGTGCGTCAAGCATTGCGCTGTTTATGACTTCAAGCCTATCAACTCTCGAGATGAGGCTGGTGTAACCGATGTGAAATGGCTAGCTGGTTAGCGCGCGCTAATAGTGTTTCAAACTTCACTCGCTCTGAGCCTGTGGTTGTTTCCCTTGCTCTGCATGGGTAATGCTGCTTCGAGGGTGGCTGTTGTCGGTGTGTTCCTGGTTCGAGCCAAGGTAGGGGTGAGGAGAGGGACAGAAGCTCTACTGTTACACTGGCAATACTAAAGTGCCTATAAGAACATCCAATAGTCAAAGGTTAATGAAATACAAATGGTATAGAGGGAAATAGTCCTATAATTCCTATAATAACTACAACCTAAAACTTCTTACCTGGCAATATTGAAGACTCATGTTAAAAGGAACCACCAGATTTCATATGTTCTCATGTTCTGAGCAAGGAACTTAAACGTTAGCTTTCTTACATGGCACTTTTACTTTCTTCTCCAACACTTTGTTTTTGCATTATTTAAACCAAATTGAACATGTTTCATTATTTATTTGAGGCTAAATTGATTTTATTGATGTATTATATTAAATTAAAATAAGTGTTCATTCAGTATTGTTGTAATTGTCATTATTACAAATAAAAATCTTTTAAAAATCAGCCGATTAATCGGTATCGGCTTTTTTGGTCCTCCAATAATCGGTAGCGTCGACCTCTACCAAACAGTTCTATTTTTGTTTCATTAGACCAGAGGACATTTCTCCAAAAAGTACGATCTTTGTCCCCATGTGCAGTTGCAAATCGTAGTCTGGCTTTTTTATGGCGGTTTTGGAGCAGTGGCTTCTTCCTTGCTGAGCGGCCTTTCAGGGTATGTCGATATAGGACTCGTTTTACTGTGGATATAGATACTTTTGTACCCGTTTCCTCCAGCATCTTCACAAGGTCCTTTGCTGTTGTTCTGGGATTGATTTGCACTTTTCGCACCAAAGTACCTTCATCTCTAGGGAACAGAATGCGTCTTCTTCCTGATCGGTATGACGGCTGTGTGGTCCCATGGTGTTTATACTTGCATACTATTGTTTGTACAGATGAACGTGGTACAGTCAGGCATTTGAAAATTGCTCCCAAGGATGAACCAGACTTGTGGTCTACAATTTTTTTTCTGAGGTCTTGGCTGATTTCTTTTGATTTTCCCATGATGTCAAGCAGAGGCACTGAGTTTGAAGGTAGGCCTTGAAATACATCCACAGGTACACCCCCAATTGACCCAAATTATGTCAATTAGCCTATCAGAAGCTTCTAAAGCCATGACATAATTTTTGGGAATTTTCCAAGCTGTTTAAAGGCATAGTCAACTTAGTGTATGTAAACTTCTGACCCACTGGAATTGTGATACAGTGAATTATAAGTGAAATAATCTGTCTGTGAACAATTGTTGGAAAAATTACTTGTGTCATGCACAAAATAGATGTCCTAACCGACTTTCCAAAACTATAGTTTGTTAACAAGAAATTTGTGGAGTGGTTGAAAAACAAGTTTTAATGACTCCAACCTAAGTGTATGTAATCTTCCGACTTCCACTGTATGAGTGATAGGACACGACACTACAAGGCAGACAGACAGTAAACCAGAGAGGTCAAATAAAGTGACAATCGACACACTAACAGGTTAGGCGGACACATGGTCAGATAGACAGATAGGGACTCATTGCTCTTTCTGACCCACTCATACAACTGTCTCTTTCTGTATAATTTTGTCCAGACCTGACAGTGAGGATCACCAAGCACCTGAACAATTGCAGCACGTACCCACTGAGACAAACCTACTCAGCCATGTGGAGGAGCGGGACCAAGACAAGCCTAACACACACAGAGAGAAGCCAAAAAAGGGCCAACATAGTTCAAAAGAATGTAAGCATGATGGGGAGCAAGGTTAAACACCAGATAAAACAAAGTTTATTTTCAAAATAACTCCTTTTCTAATTTCCTTTTGTCTCTTAACCATCCACAGTGGGAGATGACAGAGTCTGGAATATATCGGAGAAAGCTGAACTGTTTCAGTCCAAAGTGACATCAAAGGAGGGATGCAAAATTGAAGAGGAAAGAGAGGAAGAGGACCTGACAGGGAAGGACAAGGAACCTGAGCGGGATGTGTACACCTTTCCTGGAGACTCAGACACAGAGAGCCCCCCACCAGCACCCTGGGCACACTGCACCTTCATCCAGCGTCGGAAGAAGAAAAGGGCCCTGCTCAGGCCCTTCTCTGGCCAGGGCTCCTGGGAACGCACATCAACAGGAGCTGGGATGAAGGCAAGGGGTGCTTCCTCAAGAGCAAAGAGCTTGGGGCTAGTGAAGGTGAGTGGAGGGGCCTATGACTTTAAGGAGGACTTGGAAAAGGCAACAGAGGATCTGGAGAAGGTAGAAGAGGAAAAGGGTGGTGAAGAAGGAGGAGGAGAGGGAGAGCTTGGTGAAGAGATTTTCACATGTGTGGAATGTAGCATTTACTTCAAGAAGCAGGTCTACCTGCAGGATCACATGCAAGAGCACAGTCAGAGCAGGCCGGGGGCTGGCAGGAGGGAGCGCGGAGTGAAGGGCGCACGATTTCGGTGCGTGGAGTGTGGATGGAACCTGTCAAACAGGCTGGCTCTGGCGGACCACAACAGACGACACCAGGAGTCTCGTCAGAAGATCCTGGAGGAGATTGGGAAGCTGAGTGACAGTGGGAAAGGAGAGACTACGCAGGGTGAGCCGAGCAAGGTGACCAAACCTGCAAGCCCAGTCCTAGAACCATTTGTAGCTCCAGTCACGACTCCAACTCTAGTCCCATTCACAGAGCCAGATCCAGCTCCATTCACAGAGCCAGATCCAGCTCCATTCACAGAGCCAGATCCAGCGCCATTCACAGAGCCAGATCCAGTCCCAGTTCCAGTCCGGGCCCCAGTCAAAGCTCGAGCCAAAACCCCAGTCAAAGCAAAGGTCAAAGGCCCAGCCAATCGTCGGTATCTCTGCCTCAAGTGTGACTTCAGTACACGCACCTCACAGGCATTGGCCAACCACGCCAAGACCCACAACAGAAAACCTACTGGTCTGCAGCGAGCCTCTCCACGCTTTCAGCCAAAGCTCACTCCTATGGAGCCTCCTGTGTCACCTGGATCTGCCTCTGGCCTGACCTCCATCTCTCTCACTTGTGATCAGTGTGCCTTCCAGGCCTCCAGTCAAACTGTTCTAAAGGAGCACCAACACGTGGCTCACCCTGCGCAGACCTCCATCTGTGGGGAAGGGCCTGAAGAGATTAACCGTCCAGGGTCCAGAATTGATGCCTCCTCTCCACCGTGTTCTGATAAGCTTTCTAAGCCTGTCTCTCCACCAGAGGGCCAAAGCCAGTCAAAGGCCAGTAAGTCTTCCTCTAGTTGGATCTCTGCTATGGAGGACAGTGACACACAGCCCCAACCATCAAACACTGCTACAGCTCGCCAGCGTAGAGAGTTAGCTTTTAAGACCATCGGGAACAAGAGGGCAAATAGGAGAGGGAAGGCGGGAACAGAACTCCTCCGGCCAAATCCCAGACTGGACAGCGGTCCACCTGAGACCGATAATGCACAAAGACAGCGCCAGAGCCCTGACCTGGCAACTGATATGAACCAAAAAGAGACTGAATCACTTGTTGGATCCAAACCGCTCACCAGGGCTCGATCCCTCCGAGGTGAGACTAATCTGCAGAACCTATCCCCTCAAGCCTTCCCGAATACAGTTGAAAGAAGCCAATACCTTAGACTTTCTTTAGAGTCTCACCTATTAAACTGCTCTCATGCTAATTCTGAGACAAACCTTTCATCATTAATGATCTGATACACTAGAGCAGTGGTTCCCAACTCCAGTCCTCATGTACCCCCAACAGCACACTTTTTTGTTATAGCCCCTGACAAAAAACACCTTATAAGGGCCTGATAATTAGTTGACAAGTTGAATCAGGTGTGCTTGTCTGGAGCTCCAATAAACATGTGTACTGTTGGGGGTACTTGTGGACTGGAGTTGGGAACCACTGCACTAGAGAATGGCCACACTATATGCATATCCATAAGCTAAAATATTCTACTGTCCAGAATATTTTGGACTCCTGAGGCTACTCCGAATTCCAATTCAATATTTTCTCTCTTTATTTTCAACTTGGACCTGCATAGTTGGGTAACCTGTGATATTTGTCCTTCAATATTGAAATTATATTCACCTAGAATGCATAACTTGTGCTTCATTCATGTGTACTGTTGGACAGTGCTATCAAATAATATCATAATATCACAAGCCTGCAGATCAGTCACTGGGTTGGCCGTAACTGAAAATGCTCAGCAGTCCTTGCCTGGCCCATAACTGAACCTGGGTTGCCCGTTGCTTCCCTTCCATGCCCTGTGGAGGTGCCTGCCCCGGCCATGCAGCTGAAACTCATTTTCTTAGCTAGCCTGCGGGGGGCAGCAGAGTGCCTGGGGCTGACTGAGCATGCCCAGCTAAGACACACGCTGTCCCCTGTCCTCAATGAGCCCAACCGCTAAGACCCCCAAACTCTCCTCTCTTACCTTGGTCGTTGGGAGGGAGGCAAGGCGATGGGTGAGTGACAGGCTGAGTTGTGAAGTAGCCACCTGGCATGCAGTGATGCATGGCTCCCCTCACCAAATACAATATAGTCAGCCTTATCTTCCTTGCGCTCTCCCCAAATCAATATAAAGGCTCAGTTGCTAGGTGAGTAGATGTCTGTTTCTAATTTCACCCCATTGCATCTTATCACTGTGTTCTTCATGTTACGTCTGTTTGAATGGCCTCTGTAGTGTTTGTTCCATCGCTGTCCTGAAGGGTCTCTGTATATGATTGCCTATTCTTGATGTGCCATTATAGCACGTAGTACATTGACGTGATATAAAGTTATCTCATCTGCTGTTGAAGATTGTTTGAGCCAGTTACTGACACAGCAAAAACCCATTGGCTCTCCAGGACTGGGATTGAACACTTCTCTATTATAATACTGTGTAATAAATGGCTGTCTCAGCTCAGCCTCATACTATATCCCTTTCCTTCCTGTGCTAGATGACTCCTCTCTAAAACAACAGAGCCTCACAGCCTCATGCTCTACAGAAGGGAAGCCCGTGAAGGAAGAGGAAGAGGACGGGGAGACAAAGGTTGCTTTTGAAAAGAAGAGTAACAAGGTTTTTGCTTCTGAAAATGACGATGATGATGACAACGACGATCATGACGAAGAAGAGGAAGAGGAGAATATCCGGCGTTTCCTAGAGGAGGGCATGTCAGATGAGGATTATGAGGAGATTGATGAGGAAACAGGGACCCTGAAGAGCGTGGAGAGGAAATGCCCCTACTGCCCTGATCGCTTCCACAACGGCATCGGGCTGGCCAATCATGTGAGGGGCCACCTCAACCGAGTGGGCGTCAGCTACAACGTGCGCCACTTCATATCCCCCGAGGAGGTCAATGCCATTGAGAAGAAGTTCTCCTACCAGAAGAAGAAGAAAAAGGGTATCTGGAATCTTTGTTATTACATTGTTAGGACCTTGTCTGGTGTATGATGCGGTATATTTGTAATAAACTATAATGTAACAAAGTAACAAGTATCAGTCAGGGTAGAGGATATGTACAACTTCCAAGTCGGTCTGTAAACTGCTGACCTTTTATGTGCCCTTCTCTCTCTCCAGTTGCCAACTTTGACCCGGATACGTTCAGTGTGATGCGCTGTGAGTTCTGCAGTGCTGGCTTTGACACCCGGGCTGGCCTGTCCAGCCACGCCAGGGCGCACCTGCGGGACTTTGGGATTACTAACTGGGAGGTGACTGTCTCGCCCATCCATATCCTCCGGCAGCTCTTCTCCAGCCGCCCAGACCTGGTCCTCCCCACAGCCCCCCCACGCAGCCCAGCCTCAGACGAGGAGGAGGACGAAGACCTGGAGACGGAGGAGGAAGAACCAGGGGGAGGGAAGGGGAGTGAAGAGGCAACAGGTGCAACAGTCTCCAACCTACTGCCATCGTCGCCTTCTCAGCCTTGGGAGAAAGACCACAGCGTTGGTGAGCCTGAAGGTGTGTGTGTACCTGGTGTGTGTACTGTAGGATGCCTTTTTGAGCTGTGGTTTATGAATGCAACACACTGTGGTCTGACTGTGTTATAGGTTGTTGGTAGATTACATGATGGTTGATCAGCGTGAATAAGACTTCCAAAGAAATGTCTCAGTGCTGAATGTGGTAACTCCATGGTAACTACAGTGGCAATGCAATGCACAAGGGATATTGAATGATGAAAACGATTCTGTGCAATAGTTTTGCAACTATTTTGTATTATGGAACTACTCTCCTGATGTGGCACTTTGCCTGTTGGTGTTGTAATATCAGTCCCTAGTTGTGAGACTTGTGTGATGTAGCAGATTTCTTGTCTATGATGAACTGCAGTATTTGGGACAAAGTGTTACTGTAAATCGAGCATATTAGAGGGAGATGTGGTGCTCAGCGCGTTTGTCCCAGCCTCTGCTCGATTGGTCACGCCTTAGTTTAGCGGTGCATGTGTATGGGGGCAAAATGGCTGCTTCCACCTCCCTGCAGACACAAACAATAGCGGAAAAACTGTCTGGCTTTCGCTGCTGGGAGTCGGATGCACCGCAGCTACTGACCGGTGAGTACCACTCACCGTAACGCCGGTGCCCTTTAAACATTCATCGGCTTCATTGTTGCACGTCGCGTCGTAGCCCGTATTGTTTGCTGTACGTCAAAATTGTCTCAAGACACATTATCCATTTTAAAAAATCGAATAATATTAGACCATTTAAAATCACTGTCCCGCGCTAAAGGTGAGATAGACAAAGTCAAGGCATTGGCTACAAATGTGTCATTCTTGTCATTGTTCGAGTTGCTTGTATCACTGTAGCTACGCGCGCAGGAATGTGTTTTTCGACATTTGATGTGGACTGTCATTTTCTGTGTGATATATTTTGTGCGTCTCGGATGACGTTCACTATTTCCAATACTGCAGGATTTCTAAAATTACCTACAGTTCCCAAATCCTCGCCATTTTACTTTCCTTTGATTTCTTGAATGTGGTCGCTCTGGTGTCATTCTTTATGAATGCATTGCTTCATGCTTATAATACAGGAATAACGGACTACAAATCTGTAATCGTATCAAAACTTATTTAGATCTTAAAAATACATTTAAGTGTCACTTTATTAAGTGTCAGGTTACTTGATGTTACTGTAGGCCTACTACTGCTATATAATGAAAACTGAAGTCCGGATTTTGTAACTTTGTTACTTTTAATAGTTTTATCAAATCAGGGTATCATTTTGCTGCAGTGATCACATTTTTGATGCTGCAAATAAAGCGAGAAAAATCAAAGGTGTCATTTTCTCTGCGAGCACCCTGAGACGAGATCAACTGACAAGCGCAGAGCCGCCCACCGGACAAAAAGCATTGTCTACTCACGTCGCTTATGATTTACCGTTTTGTCGCAGAAAATGGTAGTTTTGTCCCAGAAATACACAATCGCAATGAAAGACATGTGTCTGTTACGAAATGTACAACAACAGGAAAACGAAGAGTGTTTTGCCATTATCACAGGTCTACACACTTGAAGAAGTGATTTATTTGACAGACTATGTCTGAAGCGACAATAATTGATGAGCGCTGCAAATTACAGTTATTTTATTGAATATCGTATTATTATCATTATTAGCTGCTCCATTGTAAAGGTTTTATGTATTTTTTGTTATTCATACAGAAACATAATACATTGTATTATTTTAAAACTATTTAATTTGCCTATGCATACACTATATATGCAAAGTATGTGGACACCCCTTCAAGTTAGTGGATTCGGTTATTACAGCCACACACATGTCTGACAGGTGTATAAAACCGAGCCCACAGCCATGCAATCCCCCTACAAACATTGGCATTAGAATGGCCTTCCTGAAGAGCGCAGTGACTTGGCACCGTCATAGGATGCCACCTTTTCAACATGTGAGTTCGTCAAATTTCTGCCCTGCTGGAGCTGCCCCGGTCAACTGTAAGTGCTGTAATTGTGAAGTCGAAACGTCTAGGAGCAACGACGGCTCAGCCACGAAGTGGTAGGCCACACAAGCTCACAGAACTGGGACACCAAATGCTGAAGTGCGTAGCGCATAAAAAATGTCTGTCCTTGGTTGCAACACTCACTACTAAGTTCCAAACTGCCTCTGGAAGCAATGTCAGCACAAGAACTGTTCTCTGGGAGTTTCATGAAATGGGTTTCCATGGCCGAGTAGCCGCACACAAGCCTAAGATCACCATGCAAAATGCCAATCGTTGGCTGGAGTTTTGTAAAGCTCGCCTCCATTGGACTCTGGAGGAGTGGAAACGCGTTCTCTGGAGTGATGAATCACGCTTCACCATCTGGCAGTCCGACGAACGAATCTGGGCTTGGCTGATGCCAGGATAACGCTACCTGCCCCAGTGCATAGTGCCAATTGTAAAGTTTGGTGGAGGAGGAATAATGGTCTGGGGCTGTTTTTCATGGTTCAGGCTAGACCCCTTAGTTCCAGTGAAGGGAAATCTTAACGTTACAGCATACAATGACATTCTAGACAATTCTGTGCTTCCAACGTTGTGGCAACAGTTTGGGTAAGGCCCTTTCCTGTTTCAGCATGACAATGCTCCTGTTCACAAAACGAGGTCCATACAGAAATGGTTTGTCGAGATCGGTGTGGAAGAACTTGACTGGCCTGCACAGAGCCCTGACCTCAGTTGTCCACATACTTTTCGTCATGTTGTGTATTTTCATGCGTTACTAGTTACTAAAATGAGTACTTATGTAATTTTCCTGGTGACATTAGGCTCCATGTTTAATTCACATCCTCACAGGTTAATGACTCTTTAATGAATGACTCATTCATTTGGTTGTGTATTGTGTTTCAGGCGGGGAGGAGGAAGAGCAGATGCCAGCACTGGACAGCTTGACCTCCAGCCCAGGGAGGAAGGGTCTGTTTTCCCTGGACCCAGAGAGCCCCTCCCCGAGGGATGAAGCTGACATCAAGGGTGAGACTGAACAACATGGGGCAAGATGAGATGAGACATAAAGCTCCCCTGTGATCTGGAGGCTTTGTTAGGTGGCAGACAGATGTGGCTGAGGTTACCATAGCCCCTAGCTGAGAATTTTCAACTCCACGTAATGTACATCACAGTCAGTCAGTTTTACATGGCAGGAGAGTAAAAATTACAGCCAGATTAACCTAATGTTTTCTGGCAAACTCCAAGGTCTTCTGATAATGCTAGTCCTGTGCATAACGACATCCCTGTGTTTTTCGAGACATTACAAGAGCTTGACAGGTGCTGAGCACAGTTTTAGCAAGGAAACAATAACTGATTTGATGAATTGATGCTTAAGCAAAGTGCTACGCATATATTTTATATGAATGGCTTAAATTGATCAAGTTTCACAGTGAATATTTTGAGTTGAACATCGCCAAATGCGTCAGTTTAATTAAATGTGCAATAAAAAAATATTGTGCCTAGGCTTATTTAATTCAACCGTGGCTGTTGATGTAAGCAATAGGTTGCAAACAGGGCATCCCTGATTCCCCACTGAGCTAAACTTTTTTGGAATTGGCAAGTTCACTTTCTCATCCATAGACACATCTCAAGTGCAAGAGCACTGTTCAACAGCTCACATCAGCAGGATGGGAGGCCTTTTCATTAGTACAGTCTACGGTCGATCCCTAAAATAATGATTATGATCACACTTCCACAATTTAAACATTATGGGGACACCTTTACATTTGGCCGCCAAGCATGAGTTATCAGTGTAGCCTTTATTGTCTAGACACGATGTTGACATATCTTCACGCTTAGAATAAAACCCTCCAGGCTTCCATCATAAGAGTCAATTGAATGAAAACAAATGAAGAATTAAAGGCTGCAAGTTGTTAAAACGTATACCGTGCAAATTGTCCTCTGGAATAATTCAAATGCTGGTGTATTAATGACATAACCAGCGTCTCTGCTAATACTAGTCCCGTCTGAATAGTGCTATAAATGTGACCTTCGTCAAATTGTGCTGCATAATTCACAGTTTTCCAATGGAGTATGGAGTTAGCGACTTCAAACATGCACTGCCACTCGATACTTAAAAATGTTTAATTTTTTAAAACATTTACTTTGTACCTATGCTTGTCCAGATTGTTATACAGCTGTCCGAGGGAGTTGTATCCATAGTTTTTGATGACAATTGCATTCTATGCATCTCCTGCCAAAACAAAAACAATCGTCCTTCAACGATGGGGCTGTTCCTTCTTCATTAGCAAACAACGGTGTAGGTCATGTAAAATGCTGTTTATATCAAAAACTACGGATTGCAGCAAACTCATTGCCACTCAACTCCATTGTATCATGGAGTTGAGAATTCTCAGCTACACAGCCTCCTGCTCTTTTTTGTCACCGTCCGTTAATTGAAGTGCTATAAATGATGTAATAATACATACACCAGTGCTGAACTATGACTGAAATAAAATGTGCAAAGGGACATTTTTCCATATTCTGTGTATTTTGCTGTGTGCTGGTCAGCTTCATCTCTTCCCTCTCACTGTTGTCCTCTCTATTATAGTGTCCAACCTGTTAAAGTGTGAGGTGTGCAGTGCCCCCTTCGAGACGAGGCGGGGCCTATCTAGTCACGCCCGTTCCCACCTGCGCCAACTGGGCATCGGCATGTCAGAGAGCAGCGGGGCACCCATCGACCTCCTCTACCAGATCACCAAGGAGCGTGGTCTGGATGGGCACTTCCCCCCTCCCCTCCCCCGCCCCCCCGTCGCCAAGAAGCCCCTTCCCGTCCTGCCAACCCCACGGAAAGAGGAGAGATATCAAGACACAGACATAGACGAGAAACCCATCCCTCTCTCCATTCCCTCCCCTGTGGCCTCCCCTCCCCCCTCCTCCCTCATCAGGTCCTGCTCCCCTTCTCCTGTGGTGAGGAAGGCCCCCATCTCTTCTCTGCTGCCTGTGTCATCCCCCCTACGCTGTCTGGACCATAAGCCTGGAGGGGTGAAGAGCACCACCTCTAACCTCTCTGCCAAACCCTTCTGGGCTCCACAGGAGACTGATGCCCCACTCAACCTCAGTAAGTGTGTCATTCATCCCCAACTGATTAATGCACAAGTTGTAAAGGTGTCTGAAGTAAAACATTTCCTCATACCCCATTTTCCTCATCTGTGCAGCATTGGAGGTGGACCCCAACAAGGACATAGTGTGCCAGCTGTGTGGCGCCTGGTTCGAGACGCGGAAGGGCCTGTCCAGCCATGCCCGAGCCCACCTTCGTCACTTTGGGGTGGAGTACTCGGAGTCCAAAGGTTCCCCCATAGACCTCCTCAACCAGCTCATTCACACTGATGACTTCAAGCACAGAGCCAGCGCCCTGCAGCCTGAGGGGCCCCAAGGGCTCAGGGGCCTCACAGCCAGCCTCTCCTCCCCCAAACGCTCCCTTCTCACCACCTCCTCCACACCTCTCCTCTACAAGGTCACTACGATGGGGGGCGGATCTGGGTCCAAAGCTACCTCTTCCTCAATGTTTGGCCCGCCCTCCAAACGTCCCAAGTCCTCCAAATTACAGGTCTTCCGTTTGAGTGGCGGGGAACTCACGCCCATCCCCCACAGTGAGTGTCTGTCATATGATGGAAACTAAACTCATTCTCCATTCAATGCAATACAGCATCAGTGACTTGTTGATGTACAGTTTCTTGAGGTGCTTATTTTAAGTTGATCTTCATCTCTACTCTCCATCTCTCCTGCAGGTGAACCAGTGAAGGAGATCGGCTGTGAGTTCTGTGGGGAGTACTTTGAGAACCGTAAAGGTCTCTCCAGTCACGCGCGTTCCCACCTGCGCCAGATGGGCATCACAGAGTGGACAGTCAACGGTTCCCCCATAGACACCCTGCGAGAGCTGATCACACGTCGAGGTCTACCATGCGCCCTGCCCCTCAAGCCCCTAAAATCTCCCCCTCCATCCCCCGGACCCCCTCGCTCCCCCTTGTCCTCCCCTGCCTCGCCCAGCCTCCTGAGTCGCCTCCCTTTTGCCTTCGCCCACCCACCCAGCCACCAGTCCACAGTGCGTAAGATGGGCTCAGCTCCACCGGCCTCCCCTAGCCTGATAGTCAAGCTGAAGCCTGAGCCTATGCAGCTGGAAGTCACCATGCCAGGAGCGGTGGGGGGAGCAGCGGGATACTCCTCTGAGCCACTGAATTGCAGCTGGAGCAGCTCCGACAATATGCTCCCTCTTAACTTGGGTGAGTCCAAGTTGAAAGACCATCTTGTAATTATTAAGGTAATATCCATACTGAAGTGATGCCTTGTTTTTATTCTCTACTGTCTCTTTTTGCATCTCTCTGTCTCCCCCTCCCTTTGTTCCTCCCACAGTCACAGCCCATGAAGTAGAGCCCACTCGGGACATCCGCTGTGAGTTCTGTGGGGAGTACTTTGAGAACCGTAAAGGTCTCTCCAGCCACGCCCGTTCCCACCTGCGCCAGATGGGCATCACAGAGTGGACAGTCAACGGTTCCCCCATAGACACCCTGAGAGAACTCATGCACAAGAATGGGGGCACCTCGTCCCCAGCCCCGGGGCTGAAGAAGGAGACCAGCCAGGGGTCCAGCCCCACCTGGGAAGGCCTGGTGGGGGGCCTGGGTTACCAGTCGCCCAAGTTCTCCCGCAAATCCCCCCTCAACCTGCTGCACTCTGGCTCCCGGCTTCACAAGCACGGCCTGGGGGCGGTGGGCCTCTCCTCCACCCCTCCCGCCGGGAAGTTTTTTGCGGTGTCCCTGCTGGGTAAAAGACCCATGTCGGAGGAGGGCCGTCCAGTTGAGAGGTCACCATCCCACCCCCAGTCCTTTTCGCCCCTGCCACATGACCTCTCCATCAAAGGGAAGTCCTCTCCAGACAAGAATGCCGGAGGGCACCTGGGTAAGCCATGACCTTACTAAAGATCCTCAGAAGAGTTGCAGTCATCCTTTAACTTGCTGACTGTCTTTTAGTACAGACTCATTGCATTTAGCAGAGAATGACACATATGTTATGTTATATACATTTCATTTTATGAAACATTAATCAAATGTCTCTAACTTAAGCCTAGCTCTGACTGACAACACCCCTCCTTTGCCTTCTCTCACCCCCTGACCCCCTCCCCAGATGCCAGCTGTGAGCTGTGTGGGTTCTACTTTGAGAACCGCAAGGCGCTGGCTAGCCACGCGCGGGCCCACCTGCGGCAGTTTGGCGTGACAGAGTGGTGTGTGAACGGTTCGCCCATCGAGACGCTGAGTGCCTGGATGCGCAGCCGGCCCCACAGGGTGGTGGAGATGCACCGCAGCTACATGCAGGGCTCCAACCGCTCCACCTCCAAGAAGGTCAGGGAGGAATTGATTTATTTAGTAGTTTATCTAATGGTGATAGATGATAGTAAAAGGACTATGCTACTCACAATACTTGCAGTGAGATTTATCTCGAAAGTTCCATTTTTCCAATGTCCATGCGAAGGCAGCAATTATTTATATTGACTTAGAGTAAACAGTGTGACATTGTGCACACAATGCACAATCAAGCTGCAATATTGCAAAGTCGTTTTTTATTAGTGCCGACCTCGTCCATTTAAGTTGTGGGTTTCGGACCGCTATGAGGCCTTTCGGCACACTGTTAGGGCTGTTTAGACCATTGACATGACAACCCATATCATTAAAGGTCAGGTGAATTGTTTACCATAATGCTTTAGCTGTCTCAAACTAACAACACCTGCCAGGAGATGGGCTTTTAAAGGTCAAAAGATGGAATTGGCCTCAGCCACCACCAGACATTTTGTGATTTAAATGCATCACTCAGATCTGGTATCATGTAGCTCCAACACAAAGATTTTCATATCAGCATATTTCCTCTGTGGGGGACACAACAGGTTTAGGTATTGACTTAATAGTTGCTATGGTAACCAGAGCACTGGGTGACATAGATCCTTCATATTCAGATGAATTATGTTCTAGAAAATAGAGTTGCCCATCCCTCCTGAATTAGCATAGTGTATTTGTGTCACCATTACTCCCTCTGTGATGAGTTGACACACATAAAGACAAGAAGATTACTCTGTCATGTCCTTCTATTAGAGTACATTGAGACAGCTATTTTAATGAGAAGCACTCATCCCTCTCCTTTATGTTGCAGAAAAGCAGCTCGTCTCTCTCCCCATCGTCCGACTCTGACCTCCTCCCCCCCATGCCCTCCCAGAAGCATTCCTCCTCCTCCCAGTGGGCGGCTCTGGGGCTGGCCCAGGCCAGACGGGTAGGCCGGGAGCTCACCCTGGCATCACCCCGGGCAGCAGAGGGTGATGCAGGTCTCACTCCCCCCTCCCGACCCAGCCACAGCAGCCACAGTCCCAGCCCCGCCCGACTTTCCAACACCCTTCCTCCCCACACACAGGTGGCCCGCAGCGAGCTCAACGTGCGCCTGCCCAGAGGTGAGTGTGACACACAAACACACACAACTATTCGCCATACACACATACCTGTCCATCTGATGCTCAGCCTGGTGTTCTCTCCTCATGTCCAGGCTTTGAGCGGCGACCTCTTAAACACCCCTCCCACTCAGAGGGAGGAGAGAGGGACAGTGGCACCCCCAAGCCCCCTCGCACCGGCACCATTCCTGCCCTGGTGCCCAAACCCCCTTCCACCCCCCTGGTAAAAGTGGTGGGAAAGATCTACTCCCTCAGGTGCCGGTGAGTTTCTCTGGGGAATTGTGCAGTACTGAACTCATCGGTTAATCTCAAAGTATGCCATATTCCCAATATAGTGCACTCCTTTATAGCCCTGGTCAGAAGTTATGCTCTATTATGGGAAAAGGGAGGCACTTGAGATTTGGAAGTTGTGTGAATGAGTGCTTTTAGTCTGTCGGCCCAGGGGCCATAAAAAATGTTCACGATAATTATAATCTGTTGATTTATTAAAGCAACATTTTTTAAATGATCCATGTACCGTTCCTGTCTCCCTCCTGTGGTTGTATGATGTGTGAGTACAGTGTGCTCTCTGCCTCTCTCCGCCAGGTTCTGTGAGGTGGAGTTCCAGGGTCCTCTCTCTGTGCAGGAGGACTGGATCCGCCACCTCCAGCAGCACATCCTCAACCTCAACTACAACAAGCCTGCTCCCTCTACCACAGATCCCCCAGCCCAAGACCACAACCCAACCCCAACCTCAACCTCAGTCCCAGCCACTACCTCCAGCTTCACCACAACTTCTGCCCCCACCTCAATCTCACCCTCCATCCACACCCACACCACAGCTCCTACTGTTCCCCCTCCTTGCAGCCCCTCTCCTCCACCAATGGCTGAGTCTGCTCCAATTGTCACTGCCACTCCAATGGCAACAGCCTCAGCAGAGTCCACTCTCACCCCGATCCTGATCCCCACCCTGTCCTTGTAACCCCCAGGTCCATAACAATCCACATATTCTTCTAACCATCTTGTTCTGCCACGTCTTTGCCATGCCTTTTTTCCATCCACTTGTTCCTTCGGCCTCAACACTGGGGACCTGTTGTTGAAGTGTTTAAAGAGAAGCTTTCCCCCAATGAGCTCTCTCAACCCCCAGCCTCTCCTAGGAAGCTCTGCAGATGGTTACAAAGCCCCATTGCCATGGGAACCCAAGCTCTCCTGACCAGAGTGGGTGATTGCAACTGTCTAGGGCTTCTGCTGGGGTCTGCTGTTTCTTCTTTGTTTGGACTTGTTTGAGCTGAATGTTCAGTTTGTAACGTGGACAGTTACACTTCCTGCCGCTCAGTGGTTAACCGAGAGGTTAACTTAAACCATATTGAACTTTGACCTATCTCCCTGCTCTAAACAGTGCTTTACAAAGACCTGATAGGCTCCGCCCATTTATATTTGAAGCACTTAAGAGGAGCACACTCATGGCTCCTGCTTTACTTCCCTCAACAACATTTTAAAAGGTTTAAATAATGTTTTTGTATTCATGCTTAGTCTATGGTACAGACTTAAAAAGCCCATTTACACGTTATTTTGATAAGACAATTTTAACGTAGACAATGTCACCTAGCACTTAACTAAATGCCCCATTGATTAGGGCAGTGATGATGAGGAAAAGGCCCCTTTAAGAGAAAAGGAAGGACCCTGTAGAGGAAGCAGCACCTTGAAGGGACGTCCCATTCACCTTAGTGTTAGGCTGACAGGTGCAGTCACACAGTAACTTAATGTTTTCTGAATGTAGTTAAAGGGATAGTTCACCCAAATTACATATTGGTTTCCTGACCCTGTAAGCAGTCTATGGACAAGGTATCACAGCAATCCATGCTGTGGTTTAGTTTCAATGGCACCCTTTCCAAATTTTGTGGCACAAATCCAATTTAAGTAATGGCTATATGATATTAGCATTTTTCTAACATCATGTCCAAATCATTCGGAAAATGTCTAAAAGCACAACAAAGTCACTTATATATAAATGCTGATATCGGTCCCATGGGATTTGTGCCACAAATGCTAAAACGTTAGCATTTGAAAACAGTGCCAGGGAAACTAAACCAGGATTGCTGTCATACCTTATCTATAGACTGTTTACAGGGTAAGGAAACCAATGTGTCATTTGGATGAACTATCCCTTTTAATGCACTTATTATTTGAGATGACTGTGCCATATTAAATTAGGCTGGTCATTATGTTATTCCATAGTTTGATGTCCCCAACACTGTTTAGCTAACTGCATTTAAGCTCTTGATGAAACTCATCTATTCTTTAGATGAAAGGGTCCATAGAAGTATTGACGGTCACTATTTCAAGTTTCAATGCGGACACACATACAAATGTTGCCATTTCTTTCTTGCCTTGTCAATGAAACCCAAAACCTTGGTTGTTATTTATTACACATTTGAATGTGGTGAACTAGGTTGTTTTTAGGCTCAATTAGAACATTGGAATGTTTGAAATTAGGTCAGTGACACATTTATCTAAGTGCATAAGCTATGTGTGTTTGTTTGTTTGTGTGTGTGTATTTTTGCACAAGAGGTGCATGTGTATGTCTTTCAATGACTTTTAAATGCTAGACAGAGGTCAACAGTAGCTAACACACAGGACCTCTCCGTAGCTAAAATCTAGCTAATCATGGGATCTGGTCTATTTTTCAGTCTGATCAGGACTGCATCTGCCATTCTCCTAAGGATGTGCCAAAGAGTGTGTTTACTCCCTGGTCTCGCCTCTGTAAGCTGTTTACATGGGACCTGTTCATAGGGAGGAGCTCTGCACAGCTACGGAGCAACCAAGGCTCCTCATTGGACGAGGGACATGTATCGGTGTACATCTGGATCCAGTGTCTCCAAGTATGTGAACCACAGAGTTGACTGACTGTTGCAGTGACATACATAAGCGGCCTTGGCTTCATGGAACTGTTACACTACTGCATTATTGCACCCAGTACACAGACGCCCACAGAGGTTGCTATCTGTCAGAGCTCTGTGAAGTATTGGTGCCCTTAAATCCAGACGCATTACGTATGGCCTCTGGTGGAACAGCTTCTAAACTGGGGCAACGCTGTCGCTCCAGCGTGTCTTCACATTGCTTCAGGTAAGTGTTTATATTTCCTGCAAAGTAAAGCAATAACTGAAGAGTCCATACAGAAATTAACTTTTCAAGTTTGTTCAAGCATTAAACTATGTTGAAAACATGACTGTTTGACCCTAACAATCCCCCATACCTTTAATGGAATATAGATACGTATATATAACTACATGTACTTATGAAGCTGTTGATGCTATTAGAGCTATTAACAGTTCTATTAACAGCTAGTTACAAAACAAATGGATCTTGATTCCTTTTATCGTGATTTAGTTTCAACCTTCTATGACATGTCTTTTTATTGCTCTGTGCATTTGTGTATTTGCAGTCCAGGAGGTGAAACCTTGATGAGTATTTTTTATTTTCTTTGTTAGCTAGTTTCTCCAAGCTGAACATTGGTGCTCATGAGAATGGGATGGTGGGGATGGGGAGTGACTGAAGACAGGAGAAAATGAGTGATTGTTGTGTCCTAAGATCAGAGGACTCTAAATACTTCAGTCTTTAAAGGGGACCACTTTTGCACGTTCAGATTTTTCTCCACCAGTGTGTGTTCACATCGTGATAGGGTTAGCCTCTGGCAGGTTTGTGACTGTGTTACCGTGTAAGATGAGTTTCCGCTGGTGTTACAACTAAGTCCCCTTTAAGATTGCCTGTGTGTACCCCTCAGCTGGTATGACTGGCTGCAGAGGGTTGGTGTGTGTGTGAATGAGTGTGTGGAGAGCTAAGAACATGATCTGATGATGATAATAAAACTATTGAAGCATTGTACTGTACACAAAGGGTTGAGGTTCATGCGAATCAGCTCCTGAACAAACATTAAATGTGATTTCAAACTCAGCCACTTTTGAATTGAGTCTTCTTAAATGCTTGATCATGTTAATTTAATGTCTGCCCTACAGAAATGCTTTAAAGGGAATGAATGTTGGATAACGCTTTACTAACATGTATTGGGCCAGCAGGAGGAGCTAGAAGACAGGTTTTGTACTCGATAGTCATCCTGGAGAGGCTCTCTATGTTGAATATCAAGAAGTTGCTTTTACAATACAAGATCAACAGAACAGAAAAAACATCCAATACAGAATCAATTATAAAATAGGTGAAGAAAGAAAATGTTATGTATGATTTGGGACACATTTATCAGGCTTGACTACCCCAATTTATTATGCTGAGATTCTGCACAACTGTCATAATCAATCGGGGGGTGGGGGGGAATTATGTGGAATTAAGGATTTAAAAGACAACAAAACATTAGTGAACTAATTCTTGCTTCCTGAAACCCAGGGAGCCACTTCCTAGATCAATTCCTATTAACCTACATTGTGACCCAATGTCTTCAAGTCAATGAGCTAATGTAGCTAGCTAATCAATGAGGTGAATAATGAGTTACAATAGAATGACTGTACAATTGTTGAAAGCACTTAAATTGGATTTGACTGCAAATCCATCTTAATTGGACACATTAAAAGTAGAAACCAAAAACCAGCAGTATCACGGCTCAGGCTAGGACCCAGATGCAGACACAGGAGGTGGATAGTACAGTCGTGGCCAAAAGTTTTGAGAATTACACAAATATTAATTTCCACAAAGTTTGCTGCTTCAGTGTCTTTAGATATTTTTGTCAGATGTTACTATGGAATAGTGAAGTATAATTACAAGCATTTCATAAATGTCAAAGGCTTATATTGACAATTACATGAAGTCAATATTTGCAGTGTTGACCCTTCTTTTTCAAGACCTCTGAAATCCGCCCTGGCATGCTGTCAATTAACTTCTGGGCCACATCCTGACTGATGGCAGCCCATTCTTGCATAATCAGTGCTTGTGGTTTGTCAGAATTTGTGGGGTTTTGTTTGCACCCGTTTCTTGAGGATTGACCACAAGTTCTCAATGGGATTATGGTCTGGGGAGTTTCCTGGCCATGGACCCAACATATTGATGTTTAGTTCCCCGAGCCACTTAGTTGTCACTTTTGCCTAATGGCAAGTTGCTCCATCATGCTGGAAAAGGCATTGTTCGTCACCAAACTGTACCTGGATGGTTGGGAGAAGTTGCTCTCGGAGGATGTGTTGGTACCATTCTTTATTCAAGGCTGTGTTCTTAGGCAAAATTGTGAGTGAGCCCACTCCCTTGGCTGAGAAGCAACCCCACACATGAATGGTCTCAGGATGCTTTACTGTTTGCATGACATAGGACTGATGGTAGCGCTCACCTTGTCTTCTCCAGACAAGCCTTTTTCCGGATGCCCCAAACAATTGGAAAAGGGATTGACGAGGAGGAGTAGTAGGAAGGATCGGAGGACCAATGCGCAGTGTGGTAAGTGTCCATATTGTTTTAATAAGAATAATGAACACTGAACAAAACAATATATATTCGCGTTGGCGCCGACAGAGATGGCCGCCTCGCTTCGCGTTCCTAGGAAACTATGCAGTTTTTTGTTTTTTTACGTGTTATTTCTTACATTAGTACCCCAGGTCATCTTAGGTTTCATTACATACAGTCGAGAAGAACTACTGAATATAAGATCAGCGTCAACTCACCATCAGTACGACCAAGAATATGTTTTTCGCGACGCGGATCCTGTGTTCTGCCTTACAAACAGGACAACGGAGTGGATTCCATGCAGCGACCCAAAAAAACTACTCCGAAAAAGAGGGAAACGAGGCGGTCTTCTGGTCAGACTCCGGAGACGGGCACACCGAGCACCACTCCCTAGCATTCTTCTTGCCAATGTCCAGTCTCTTGACAACAAGGTTGATGAAATCCGAGCAAGGGTAGCATTCCAGAGGGGCATCAGAGACTGTAACGTTCTTTGTTTCACGGAAACATGGCTCACTGGAGAGACGCTATCCGAGGCGGTGCAGCCAACGGGTTTCTCCACGCATCGCGCCGACAGAAACAAACATCTTTCTGGTAAGAAGAGGGGCGGGGGCGTATGCCTTATGACTAACGTGACATGGTGTGATGAAAGAAACATACAGGAACTCAAATCCTTCTGTTCACCTGATTTAGAACTCCTCACAATCAAATGTAGACCGCATTATCTACCAAGAGAATTCTCTTCGATTATAATCACATCCGTATATATCCCCCCCCCAAGCAGACACATCGATGGCTCTGAACAAACTTTATTTAACTCTCTGCAAACTGGAAACGATTTATCCGGAGGCTGCATTCATTGTAGCTGGGGATTTTAACAAGGCTAATCTGAAAACAAGACTCCCTAAATTTTATCAGCATATCGATTGCGCAACCAGGGGTGGAAAGACCTTGGATCATTGTTACTCTAACTTCCGCGATGCATATAAGGCCCTGCCCCGCCCCCCTTTCGGAAAAGCTGACCACGACTCCATTTTGTTGATCCCTGCCTACAGACAGAAACTAAAACAAGAGGCTCCCAAGCCGAGGTCTGTTCAACGCTGGTCTGACCAAGCTGACTCCACACTCCAAGACTGCTTCCATCACGTGGACTGGGAGATGTTTCGTATTGCGTCAGATAACAACATTGACGAATACGCTGATTCGGTGTGCGAGTTCATTAGAACGTGCGTTGAAGATGTCGTTCCCATAGCAACGATTAAAACATTCCCTAACCAGAAACCGTGGATTGATGGCAGCATTCGTGTGAAACTGAAAGGCGAACCACTGCTTTTAATCAGGGCAAGGTGTCTGGTAACATGACTGAATACAAACAGTGCAGCTATTCCCTCCGCAAGGCTATTAAACAAGCTAAGCGTCAGTACAGAGACAAAGTAGAATCTCAATTCAACGGCTCAGACACAAGAGGCATGTGGCAGGGTCTACAGTCAATCACGGACTACAGGAAGAAATCCAGCCCAGTCACGGACCAGGATGTCTTGATCCCAGGCAGACTAAATAACTTTTTTGCCCGCTTTGAGGACAATACAGTGCCACTGACACGGCCTGCAATGAAAACATGCGGTCTCTCCTTCACTGCAGCCGAGGTGAGTAAGACATTTAAACGCGTTAACCCTCGCAAGGCTGCAGGCCCAGACGGCATCCCCAGCCGCGCCCTCAGAGCATGCGCAGACCAGCTGGCCGGTGTGTTTACGGACATATTCAATCAATCCCTATACCAGTCTGCTGTTCCCACATGCTTCAAGAGGGCCACCATTGTTCCTGTTCCCAAGAAAGCTAAGGTAACTGAGCTAAACGACTACCGCCCCGTAGCACTCACATCCGTCATCATGAAGTGCTTTGAGAGACTAGTCAAGGACCATATCACCTCCACCCTACCTGACACCCTAGACCCACTCCAATTTGCTTACCGCCCAAATAGGTCAACAGACGATGCAATCTCAACCACACTGCACACTGCCCTAACCCATCTGGACACGAGGAATACCTATGTGAGAATGCTGTTCATCGACTACAGCTCGGCATTCAACACCATAGTACCCTCCAAGCTCGTCATCAAGCTCGAGACCCTGGGTCTCGACCCCGCCCTGTGCAACTGGGTACTGGACTTCCTGACGGGCCGCCCACAGGTGGTGAGGGTAGGCAACAACATCTCCTCCCCGCTGATCCTCAACACTGGGGCCCCACAAGGGTGCGTTCTGAGCCCTCTCCTGTACTCCCTGTTCACCCATGACTGCGTGGCCACGCACGCCTCCAACTCAATCATCAAGTTTGCGGACGACACAACAGTGGTAGGCTTGATTACCAACAATGACGAGACGGCCTACAGGGAGGAGGTGAGGGCCCTCGGAGTGTGGTGTCAGGAAAATAACCTCACACTCAACGTCAACAAAACTAAGGAGATGATTGTGGACTTCAGGAAACAGCAGAGGGAACACCCCCCTATCCACATCGATGGAACAGTAGTGGAGAGGGTAGCAAGTTTTAAGTTCCTCGGCATACACATCACAGACAAACTGAATTGGTCCACTCACACAGACAGCATCGTGAAGAAGGCGCAGCAGCGCCTCTTCAACCTCAGGAGGCTGAAGAAATTTGGCTTGTCACCAAAAGCACTCACAAACTTCTACAGATGCACAATCGAGAGCATCCTGGCGGGCTGTATCACCACCTGGTACGGCAACTGCTCCGCCCTCAACCGTAAGGCTCTCCAGAGGGTAGTGAGGTCTGCACATGCATCACCGGGGGCAAACTACCTGCCCTCCAGGACACCTACACCACCCGATGTTACAGGAAGGCCATAAAGATCATCAAGGACATCAACCACCCGAGCCACTGCCTGTTCACCCCGCTATCATCCAGAAGGCGAGGTCAGTACAGGTGCATCAAAGCTGGGACCGAGAGACTGAAAAACAGCTTCTATCTCAAGGCCATCAGACTGTTAAACAGCCACCACTAACATTGAGTGGCTGCTGCCAACACACTGACACTGACACTGACTCAACTCCAGCCACTTTAATAATGGGAATTGATGGGAAATGATGTAAATATATCACTAGCCACTTTAAACAATGCTACCTTATATAATGTTACTTACCCTACATAATTCATCTCATATGCATACGTATATACTGTACTCAATATCATCGACTGCATCCTTATGTAATACATGTATCACTAGCCACTTTAACTATGCCACTTTGTTTACATACTCATCTCATATGTATATACTGTACTCGATATCAGCTACTGTATCTAGCCTATGCTGCTCTGTACCATCACTCATTCATATATCCTTATGTACATATTCTTTATCCCCTTACACTGTGTATAAGACAGTAGTTTTGGAATTGTTAGTTAGATTACTTGTTGGTTATTACTGCATTGTCGGAACTAGAAGCACAAGCATTTCGCTACACTCGCATTAACATCTGCTAACCATGTGTATGTGACAAATAAAATTTGATTTGATTTGATTTAAACGACAACGTGAAATAACGAAACCGAAACAGTTCCGTGTGGTACAAACACTACTGCGGAAAATAATCACCCACAACTCAAGTGAAACCAGGCTACCTAAGTATGGTTCTCAATCAGGGACAACAATTGACAGCTGCCTCTGATTGAGAACCATACCAGGCCAAACACAGAAATCCCAAATTATAGAAAAGGAACATAGAATGCCCACCCCAACTCACGCCCTGACCATACTAAAACAAAGACAAAACAAAGGAACTCAGGTCAGAACGTGACACTGCCTAGAGTTCAGGCGCTTGGTGGTGCTGAGATATTCCAGGTTCTTATAGTCAGTCCACACTAAGAATGGCTGTTCCACCCCTCCAACCAGTGCCTCCACTCCTCCAACGCCATCTTGACTGCAAGGAGTTCTCAATTTCCCATCATAGTTCCTCTCAGCAAGGGTAAGACGATGGGAGAGAAAAGTGCAGGGGTGCAGCTTTTGGTCCTCCAAAAGGTTTTGAAGTAACTCCTTGTGTCTTCCAATGGTGGCTCCTTGGGAGGAGACAGCGTTGCGGAGCTGGTCCGAGTCTGCTGCGTCAGTCAGGGCCAGGTCATACTATCAAGGCTCAGGCTAAGACCCAGATGAAGACAAAGGAGGTGGATAGTACGAGTCTCAGAGTTTATTCAAGTACAAGGGGCAGGCAAAAGGTAAGTCAAAGCAGGCAAAGAGTCGTAATCCAAATCTGAGTCAGGCAGGTACAGGAAGGCAGGCAGGCAATCGGTAGGTCAAGGCAGGCAAAGAGTCGTAATCCAAATCATTGTCAGGCAGGTACAGGACGGCAAGCAGGATCAGGACAGGCAGAAAGGTCAGAACTGGGAAGACTAGGAAAAACAAAAACTAGAGCACAGGAAACACGGGAACACGCTGGTAGGACTTGACAAGACAAACTGGCAACAGACAAAAAGAAATGCCGGTATAAATACTCAGGGGATAATGGGGGAAGATGTGAGATGGAGATAAGCACAAAGACAGGTGAGACAGATCAGGGTGTGACAAGCAGACACTCGGCCCCCTCATGTGTAACGGTTTTCTTCCGTTGAAGGAGAGGAGAACCAAAATGCAGCGTGATGTTTAATAAGGACAATAAACGTGAACACTACAAAATACAAAACAACAAAAGTGAAAAAAACGAAACAGTCCTATCTGGTGCATAGACACAAAGACAGAAGACAACCACCCACAAAACCCAACACAAAACAGGCTACCTAAATATGGTTCCCAATCAGAGACAATGACAAACACCTGCCTCTGATTGAGAACCAGCTGGCCGGTGTGTTTACGGACATATTCAATCAATCCCTATACCAGTCTGCTGTTCCCACATGCTTCAAGAGGGCCACCATTGTTCCTGTTCCCAAGAAAGCTAAGGTAACTGAGCTAAACGACTACCGCCCGTAGCACTCACATCCGTCATCATGAAGTGCTTTGAGAGACTAGTCAAGGACCATATCACCTCCACCCTACCTGACACCCTTGACCCACTCCAATTTGCTTACCGCCCAAATAGGTCCACAGACGATGCAATCTCAACCACACTGCACACTGCCCTAACCCATCTGGACAAGAGGAATACCTATGTGAGAATGCTGTTCATCGACTACAGCTCGGCATTCAACACCATAGTACCCTCCAAGCTCGTCATCAAGCTCGAGACCCTGGGTCTCGACCCCGCCCTGTGCAACTGGGTACTGGACTTCCTGACGGGCCACCCCCAGGTGGTGAGGGTAGGCAACAACATCTCCTCCCCGCTGATCCTCAACACTGGGGCCCCACAAGGGTGCGTTCTGAGCCCTCTCCTGTACTCCCTGTTCACCCACGACTGCGTGGCCATGCACGCCTCAACTCAATCATCAAGTTTGCGGACGACACAACAGTGGTAGGCTTGATTACCAACAACGACGAGACGGCCTACAGGGAGGAGGTGAGGGCCCTCGGAGTGTGGTGTCAGGAAAATAACCTCACACTCAACGTCAACAAAACTAAGGAGATGATTGTGGACTTCAGGAAACAGCAGAGGGAACACCCCCATCCACATCGATGGAACAGTAGTGGAGAGGGTAGCAAGTTTTAAGTTCCTCGGCATACACATCACAGACAAACTGAATTGGTCCACTCACACAGACAGCATCGTGAGGAAGGCGCAGCAGCGCCTCTTCAACCTCAGGAGGCTGAAGAAATTTGGCTTGTCACCAAAAGCACTCACAAACTTCTACAGATGCACAATCGAGAGCATCCTGGCGGGCTGTATCACCGCCTGGTATGGCAACTGCACCGCCCTCAACCGTAAGGCTCTCCAGAGGGTAGTGAGGTCTGCACAACGCATCACCGGGGGCAAACTACCTGCCCTCCAGGACACCTACACCACCCGATGCTACAGGAAGGCCATAAAGATCATCAAGGACATCAACCACCCGAGCCACTGCCTGTTCACCCCGCTGCCATCCAGAAGGCGAGGTCAGTACAGGTGCATCAAAGCTGGGACCGAGAGACTGAAAAACAGCTTCTATCTCAAGGCCATCAGACTGTTAAACAGCCACCACTAACATTGAGTGGCTACTGCCAACACACTGTCAATGACACTGACTCTACTCCAGCCACTTTAATCATGGGAATTGATGGGAAATGATGTAAATATATCACTAGCCACTTTAAACAATGCTACCTTATATAATGTTACTTACCCTACATTGTTCATCTCATATGCATACGTTGATACTGTACTCTATATCATCGACTGCATCCTTATGTAATACATGTATCACTAGCCACTTTAACTATGCCACTTGGTTTACATACTTATCTCATATGTATATACTGTACTCGATATCATCTACTGTATCTTGCCTATGCTGCTCTGTACCATCACTCATTCATATATCCTTATGTACATATTCTTTATCCCCTTACACGGTGTATGACAGTAGTTTTTTTTGGAATTGTTAGTTAGATTACTTGCTCGTTATTACTGCATTGTCGGAACTAGAAGCACAAGCATTTCGCTACACTCGCATTAACATCTGCTAACCATGTGTATGTGACAAATAAAATTTGATTTGATTTGATTTGATTTGATTTGAACCATATCAGGCCAAACAACAAACCCAACATAGAAACACAAAACATAGAATGCCCACTCAGCTCAAGTCCTGACCAACACTAAAACAAAGAAAACACAAAAGAACTATGGTCAGAACGTGACAGTACCCCCCCCCAAGGTGCGGACTCCGGCCGCAAAACCTGAACCTATAGGGGAGGGTCTGGGTGGGCATCTGTCCGCGGTGGCGGCTCTGGCGCAGGACGTGGACCCCACTCCACCATAGTCTTTGTCCACTTTAGTGTCTTCCTAGGAATGGCGACCCTCGCCACCGACCTTGGACTGGCAACCCTACTAAAGGGCCCAACTGGACTAAACAAACTCCTACGGACTGAGGGCAGCTCCGGACTGAGGGGTAGCTCAGGTCTGAGGGGTAGCTCAGTACCGAGGGGTAGCTCAGGACCGAGGGGTAGCTCAGGACTGAGGGGTAGTTCAGGACCGAGGGGTAGCTCAGGCTGGTTGACGGCTCTGGCAGCTTCTGGACGACTGACGGCTCTGGCAACTCCTGGCTGACTGATGGCTCTGGCAGATCCTGGCTGAATGGCGGCTCTGGCGGATCCTGGCTGACTGGCGGCTCTGGACAGGCGGGAGACTCTAGCAGCTCTGGACAGGCGGGAGACTCTAGCAGCTCTGGACAGGCGGGAGCACCTGTAGACAAAGGACGGAGAGACAGCCTGGTGCGGGGGGCTGCCACCGGAGGGCTGGTGCGTGGAGATGGCACTGGATGGACTGGACCGTGAAGGCGTACTGGAGATCTTGAGAGCAGGGCTGGCACCATCCGCCCTGGCTGGATCTTCACCCTAGCCCAGCAGATGTGGGGAGCTGGGATGTAGCGCACTGGGCTAAGCACGCGTACTGGGGACACCGTGCATTCCAGCTGTGCCCAGGGTCCTTTCCCGTCTAGGATCTCCTCCCAAGTCCATTTCTCTAAATAGTGCTGCCTCTCCTGCTGCTGCTGCTGCTGACAATGACAAACACCTGCCTCTGATTGAGAACCATATCAGGCAAAACAACAAACCCAACATAGAAACACAAAACATAGAATGCCCACTCAGCTCACGTCCTGACCAACACTAAAACAAAGAAAACACAAAATAACTCTGGTCAGAACGTGACATCATGGAACAAGTTTGACATCCTGCTGTAGGTTTTATTGGTTTCTGACTTCTCCTTCTGGAATCCTAGCAGAGGTAGATCCTCATATGGTGAATAACTTTGTATCACACAGTAGATGTCTATGACTAGCGAGACAAGTAGATGTCTAGCGAGACAAGATGGCCCCGAAGAGGATGGCTGACATTTTACATGCTCCTGACCAATTATTTGTTTTTTTATGTTGTTTATAACTTATTTTTTAACTTATTTTGTACATAATGTTGCTGCTACCATCTAGTATGACCGAAAATAACTTCTGGACATCAGAACAGCAATTACTCACCATGAACTGGAAGAAGCTTTTTCCTTTAACCTCTAATGGATCAGCCCCTTTTTTGTACCATCATCTTTGAAATGCAAGAGAAAGGCCATAATGTATTATTCCAGCCCAGGTGCAATTTAGATTTTAGCCACTAGATGGCAGCAGTGTATGTGCAAAGTTTTATACTGATCCAATGAACCATTGCATTTCTGTTCAAAATGTTGTATCAAGACTGCCCAAATGTGCCTAATTTGTTTATTAAAAATTGTCATGTTCAAAACTGTGCACTCTCCCCAAACAATAACATAGTAGCTACTGTAGTAGCTACTGTAAATTGGACAGTGCAGTTAGATTAACAAGAATTTAAGCTTTCTGCCAATATCAGATATGTCTATGTCCTGGGGAAATGTTCTTGTTACTTACAATCTCATGCTAATCGCATTAGCCTATGTTAGCTCAACCGTCCCGCAGGGGACCCACAAATTCTGAAGAAGTTTAACGAGTCCGACGACTATTGCTCTCCAGGGAACAGGCCCAAATCCCAGTCATTTGCGTGAAGAAAAGACAGAGGAAAAGAGGACGCGGATCGGGCTGCCTTCTGAGAATCCGTAGGCGAGCGAGTCAACTCCCACTGCCTTCCGTTTTAATTGCTAACATGCAATCATTGGAAAATTAAATTGATGATCTACTATTACGATTATCCTACCAACGGGACATTAAGAACTGTAATATCTTATGTTTCACTGAGTCATGGCTGAACGACGACAGATAATATAGACCTGGCGGGATTTTCAATGCACCGGCAGAACAGAGATGCTCCGTCTTGTAAGACGAGGGCTGGGGGGTGTCTTTTTGTCAATAACAGCTGGTGTGCGATGTCTAATATTAAAGAAGTCTCGAGGTATTGCTTGCCTGAGGTAGAGTACCTTATGATTGTAGACCACAATATCTACCAAGCGAGTTCTCATCTATATTATTCGTTGCCCTCTATTTACCACAGACCAATGCTGGCACTAAGACCGCACTCAACCAACTCTATAAGGCCATAAGCAAACAAGAAAATGCCCATCCAGAAGCGGCGCTCCTAGTGGCCGGGAACTTTAATGCAGGCAAACTTAAATCAGTTTTACAACATTTTTACCAGCATGTCACATGTGCAACCAGAGGGAAAACAACTCTAGTCCATCTTTTCTCCACACACAGAGATGCATACAAAGACCTCCACCGCCTTCCATTTGGCAAATCTGACCACAATTCTATCCTCCTGATTCCTGATGATGCGGGTGCTACGCTACAGGACTGTTCTGCTAGCACAGACTGAAATATGTTCTGGGATTTATCCAATGGCATTGAGGAGTATACCACCTCAGTGGAGTGCATCGAAGACATTGTCCCCACAGTGACCGTACGCACATATCCCAACCAGAAGCCATGGATTACAGGCAACATCTGTATCGAGCTAAAGGCTAGAGCTGCCACTTTCAATGAGCGGGACACTAATCCAGACGCTTATAAGAAATTCCACTATGCCCTCAGACGAACCATCAAACAAGCAAAGCGTCAATACAGGATTAACTTCTTGGATATAGGGGGCGCTCTTTTAATTTATGGATGAAAAACGTGCCCGTTTTAAGCGCAATATTTTGTCACGAAAAGATGCTCGACTATGCATATAATTGGCAGCTTTGGAAAGAAAACACTCTAAGGTTTCCAAAACTGCAAAGATATTATCTGTGAGTGCCACAGAACTCATGCTACAGGCGAAACCAAGTTTCTGCTACAGAAACTTCAACCAGGAAATGGGCAGAATTTTTGAAGCTCTGTTTCCCATTGTCTCCTTATATGGCTGTGAATGTGCCGGGAATGAGCCTGCCCTTTCTATCGTTTCTCCAAGGTGTCTGCAGCATTGTGACGTATTTGTAGGCATATCATTTGGAAGAATGGCCATACGAGACTACATTTACCAGGGGTCCGCCCGGTGTCCTTTGTCTAAATTGGTGCGTAATCTACAAGCTGCACGCAGTCATCCAGTGATTGAGAGGAGAGAGTAGGCTTTCAACGAATGATATATCATGAAGAGATATGTGAAAAACACATTGAGGATTGATTCTAAACAGCGTTTACCATGTTTCAGTCGATATTATGGAGTTAATTTGGAAAAAAGTTCGGCGTTTTGAAGACTGAATTTTCGTTTTTTTTTTGGTTGCCAAACGTGATGCACCAAACGGAGCAATTTCTCCTAAACAAATAATCTTTCAGGAAAAACTGAGCATTTGCTATCTAACTGAGAGTCTCCTCATTGAAAACATCTGAAGTTCTTCAAAGGTAATGATTTTATTTGAATGATTTTCTGGTTTTTGTGAAAATGTTGCCTGCTGATGCTAACGCTAAATGCTACGCTAAATGCTACGCTAGCTGCGCTAGCTGTTACACAAATGCTTGTTTTGCTATGGTTGAGAAGCATATTTTGAAAATCTAAGATGACAGTGTTGTTAACAAAAGGCTAAGCTTGAGAGCTAGCATATTAATTTCATTTCATTTGCGATTTTCATGAATAGTTAACGTTGTGTTATGCTAATGAGCTGCGGGGATAATTACACTCCTGGATACAGGTTTTTTTCGTAGCTAAACATGACGTACCAAACGGAGCGATTTCTCCTAAACAAATAATCTTTCAGGAAAAACTGAGCATTTGCTATCTAACTGAGAGTCTCCTCATTGAAAACATCTTAAGTTCTTCAACGGTAAATGATTTTATTTGAATGATTTTCTGTTTTTTGTGAAAATGTTGCCTGCTGATGCTAACGCTAAATGCTACGCTAAATGCTACGCTAGCTGCGCTAGCTGTTACACAAATGCTTGTTTTACTATGGTTGAGAAGCATATTTTGAAAATCTGAGATGACAGTGTTGTTAACAAAAGGCTAAGCTTGAGAGCTAGCATATTAATTTCATTTCATTTGCGATTTTCATGAATAGTTAATGTTGCGTTATGGTAATGAGCTTGAGGCTGTATTCACGATCCCGGATCCGGGATGGCTCGACGCAAGAAGTTAAGATTGAATCCTACTACACCGGCTCTGACGCTCGTCGGATGTGGCATGGCTTGAAAACTATTACGGACTACAAAGGGAAACCCAGACGCAAGCTTCCCAGTGACACGAGCCTACCAGACAAGCTAAATGCCTTTTATGCTCGCTTCGAGGCAAGCAACACTGGATAATGCATGAGAGAACCAGCTGTTCTGGATGACTGTGTGATAATGCTCCCGGTAGCCAATGTGAGCAAGACCTTTAAACAGGTCAACATTCACAAAGTCGCGGGGCCAGATGGATTACCAGGACGTACACTCAAAGCATTCGCGGACCAACTGGCAAGCGTCTTCACTGACATTTTCAACCTCTCCCTGACTGAGTCTGTAATACCTACATGTTTCAAACAGACCACCATTGTCCCTGTGCCCAAGGAAGTGAAGGTAACCTGCCTAAATGATTACCGCCCCATAGCACTCACGTTGGTAGCCATGAAGTGCTTTGAAAGGCTGGTCATGGTGCCCATCAATACCATTCTCCCGGATACCCTCGACACATTCCAATTCGCATACTGCCCCAACAGATCCACAGATGACGCAATCTCAATCGCACTACACACTGCCCTTTCCCACCTGGACAAAAGGAACACCTATGTGAGAATGCTGTTCATTGATTGACTACAGTTCAGCATTCAACACCATAGTGTCCACGAAGCTCATCACTAAGCTAAGGACCCTGGGACTAAACACCTCCCTCTGCAACTGGATCCTGGACTTCCTGACGAGCCACCACAGGTGGTAAAGGTAGGCAACAACATGTCTGCCATGCTGATCCTCAACACTGGGGCCCCTCAGTGGTGTGTACTTAGTCCCCCCCTGTACTCCCTGTGCACCCACAACTGCATGGCCAAACACGACTCCAACACCATCATTATGTTTGCTGACGACACAACAGTGGTCTGATCACCGACAATGATGAGACAGAGAACTTTCAGTGTGCTGCCAGGACAACGACCTCTCCCTCAACAGGCCCCCATTAACATCAACAGGGCCGTAGTGGAGCGGGTCAGAGTTTCAAGTTCCTTGGTGTCCACATCACCAACAAACTATTCAAAATATATATATATATTTCATCTTTATTTAACCAGATAGGCTAGTTTAGAACAAGTTCTCATTTACAACTGCGACCTGGCCAGGATAAAGCAAAGCAGTTCGACACAAACAACAACACAGAGTTACACATGAATGTGCAAGTAGAGATACTGGGATGCAAAGGAGCAGTAACAGTATGGGGATGAGGTAGTTGGATGGGCTATTTACAGATTGGCTATGTACAGGTGCAGTGATCTGGTGCTTAAAGTTAGTGAGGGAGATATGAGTCTCCAGCTTCTGTGACTTTTGCAATTCGTCCCAGTCATTGGCAGCAGGGAACTGGAAGGAAAGGCGGTCAAAGGAGGAATTGGCTTTGGGGGTGACCAGTGAATTATACTTGCTGAAGCGTGTGCTACGGGTAGGTGCTTCTATGGTGACCAGTGAGCTGAGATAAGGCAGGGCTTTACCTAGCAGAGACTTATAGATGACCTGGAGCCAGTGGGTTTGAATATGAAGTGAGGGCCAGCCAACGAGAGCATACAGGTAGCAGTGGTGGGTAGTATATGGGGCTTTGGTGACAAAACAGATGGCACTGTGATAGACTGCATACAACTTGTTGTGTTGGAGGCTTTTTTGTATGTGTGTGTGTGTGCGTGTACTGAACCCTTGGAGGCTTTTTTGTAAATGACATTGCCAAAGTCAAGGATCGGTAGCATAGTCAGTTTTACGAGGGTATGTTTGGCACCATGAGTGAAGGATGCTTTGTTGCGAAATAGGAAGCTGATTCTATATTTAATTTTGGATTGGATATGCTTAATGTAAGTCTGGAAGGAGAGTTTACAGTCTAACCAGTCACCTAGGTATTTGTAGTTGTCCACATTTTCTAAATCAGAACAGTCCAGATTAGTGATGCTAGACAGGCGGGTGGGTGCAGGCATTTAGTTTTACTTGCATTTAAGAGCAGTTGGAGGCCACGGAAGGAGAGTTGTATGCCATTGAAGCTCATCTAGAGGTTATGGTCCAAACACACCAAGACAGTCGTGAAGAGGGCAGTACAAAACCATTTCCTCTCAAGAGACTGAAAAGATTTGGCATGGGTCCCCAAGTTCTACAGCTACACAATCGAGAGCATCCAGACCGGTTGCATCACCGCCTGGTGTGGCAACTGCTCGGCATCTGACCGTAAGCCATTACAAAGGGTAGTGCTTCCTGCCATTTGTGTACATGATACATAAACAACACAATGAATACTTCAACTTGCTAAATGCGTAAAAAGCCCATGCGATCAGATTTATTTTAGATTCATTCCTGGATACGTTTTATATCCAGGATGGGAAAACAACAGGGCTATCCAGCCACCCGCACAAACAGATGGCGACTAAGGTCAGGGGCCTTGCTTTGAATTGTTGGAGATGCAGTACCAACCTGATCAATCAATCTGACGGACACCCATAGACTACATGAAGTCACTGTATCTGTCAGACAGATTACTCTATACTTGACTCCACACCTTACTCATAAATATGTCTTCTATAGTATTTTTTTAAAAATTCAGCATTTTTGTAAACAAAGAATTATATAACATTTTGTAAATGTTGAAACATACAGAAACATATTACATGATGTCATTTGTGAGTTGACACATAGTAAAGAAAATTTTTGTTGGCATGATACTACATAAACAACTAAATAAATTATTAATCATACCAAATGCGTAAAAAGCCCTTGTGATCAGACTTATTTTTAGATTAATTCCTGTTTCTATGTTTCATAGAGCATCTCCCAGAAAATGACAAATGCATTCTGTGTTGGTGCAGAAAGCAGCATTCCCAGCTAGCACATTTGGTTCCTTTGAAGTTGTGGGAACGTATGTTTTTGGTTTCACATTGATTGTGGGAACGAAGCCATAGGTTTCCTGACCTGTAAACCGGAACGTTTTTTAAAATGTTCTGAGAACAGAAGTTACAATTTTGCCTGTTCTGGGAACGTTTCCTTCGGTTGCAGGGAGGTTCTGAGAATGTTTTACTCTGGTTCCTTGAAAATGTATGCTCTCACAACTGTAAGTCCCTTTGGATAAGTGTGTCTGCTAAATGTAAAATTAAACGTTTTCCTGGGAGGTTTTATTAACACTCTGAGAAAGGAAATTATACGTTATTTGTAGTTTTTTTTCTCCAATAACACTGCTATCTTATTTTGGATGAACTTTTCTGAATTCCAAGCACAGATAGGACATTCAGAAATGAATTTCCTCATACATTAATCATTCAAACACATTTTTTGCTGTGAGACAGCATCGGTGAAATTCAAACCTATAATCTTCTGTTTCCTATCCATGGACTTAGTCCTCTGGGCCACTAGCATGGAGCTAGCATGTCATGTTTTTTTATGCATTAAAAGCTGTTCATTTTTGTCTATTTAAACAGACCCCATTTCAAACGAAACAAGCACTCATTAAGATCAGGTGTGACCAATTAGTGGCCAATTGCATTTCGCTACACCCGCAAAAACATCTGCTAAATATGTGTATGTAACCAATAAAATTTGATTTGATTAGATTTTTTATTTTATTTAACAAGTTAGAGGACAGAGAGAGTTTTATTGATGCAGAGAATGGAATGTATATGTTTTTAAATAACATTCTTAGAACATTCTCTGAATGTTACCAAAGTTTTCTTTCAGTTTTTATGGAAAGTTTTCTTAACATTCTCAGAAAAGTTTGAGAACATGACTTTAAATAGAACCATGAGAAAACCTGTCGGAAACATTATGCTAAAGAATTGAAATTCCCACAGAAGAATGTTGTTTCTTTACATTCTCTGAACTATTGAGAACATTCCCCGACGTAAAACCAGTTGGAGAACATTCCTGGAACATTACCAAAATTGAAATAAAATGTTTATCATTTTTGGAAATGTTCTGTTAAAGTAATTAAATACCAAGAAAATAAAGTTTTTTGTTTGTAAAGTTCCTTAAATGTGCTGAGATTGTTCCTAAGTCAAGCAACTATCCTGCACCATTACCCGAAAGCCGGCAAGGTTGTATGGAAAATAACTATAGGACAGCCACACTCTCACAAAGCTCTAAGAAATGGTTCTCAGAACGTTATGTGCAAGCTGGGTTGTCCTTGTGTGTACTTTCCCATTGACTGGATGGAACAAAGCAATGCTTGAATCAAGCCATGTGAATATAGCCCTATTATGTTTGAGGACATCTGAGATGTTTCAGCCTGTTTACTGTGAATGGAGGAACTGCAGAAAACTGATACCATCTCAAACTCCGATAAGAGATGTGAATTATTTGAAAGGCAGAACATAAGAAAAGACAATCTGCTAGGTACGTTTGAAGCAGAAACTATAAAGGCCTAGCCTATGCCATTGCACTCGACTGCTACCTGCTACCTACACAAGGTCTGCTTGTGACTCTACTTTGTCCCTTGTTAAGATAGCTAACCCTATCAGTGAACTGAATGCACAGCAGATTGTCTGAGGTCGCTATCTGTTTGCACATGTCAGAGGCAGTGTTTTTATAACTGTACACAATTCATTAAATATGGCCTATAATTCCCACTTTAAGCTAACCATGTAAACTCGGCAAAAAAAGAAATGTCCTCTCACTGTCAACTGTGTTCATTTTCAGCAAACTTAACGTGTAAATATTTGTATGAACATAACAAGATTCAACAACTCAGACATAAACTGAACAGGTTCCACAGACATGTGACTAACAGAAATAGAATAATGTGTCCCAGAACAAAGGGGGGTCAAAATCAAAAGTAACAGTCAGTATCTGGTGTGGCAACCTCCTGCATTAAGTACTGCAGTGCATCTCTTCCTCATGGACTGCACCAGATTTGCCAGTTCTTGCTGTGAGATGTTACCCCACTCTTCCACCAAGGCACCTGCAAGTTCCCTGATATTTCTGGGGAGAATGGCCCTAACCCTCACCCTCCGATCCAACAGGTCCCAGAAGTGCTCAATGGGATTGAAATCCGGGCTCTTCGCTGGCCATGGCAGAACACTGACATTCCTGTCTTGCAGGAAATCTCACACAGAATGAGTAGTATGGCTGGTGGCATTTTCATGCTGGAGGGTCATTTCAGGATGAGCCTGCAGGAAGGGTACCACATGAGGGAGGAGGATGTCTTCCCTGTAATGCACAGTGTTGAGATTGCCTGCAATGACAACAAGCTCAGTCCAATGATGCTGTGACACACCGCCCAAGACCATGACGGACCCTCCACCTCCAAATTGATCCCGCTCCAGAGTACAGGCCTCAGTGTAACGCTCATTCCTTCAAGCGCGAATCCGACCATCACCCCTGGTGAGACAACACCGCGACTTGTCTGTGAAGAGCACTTTTTGCCAGTCCTGTCTGGTCCAGCGACGGTGGGTTTGTGCCGATAGGCAATGTTGTTGCCGGTTATGTTTGGTGAGGACCTGCCTTACAACAGGCCTACAAGCCCTCAGTCCAGCCTCTCTCACCCTATTGCGGAGAGTCTGAGCACTGATGGAGGGATTGTGCGTTCCTGATCAGCTGTCCATCCTGCCTCCTTGTAGCGCTGTCTTAGGCGTCTCACAGTATGGACATTGCAATTTATAGCCCTGGCCACATCTGCAGTCCTCATGCCTCCTTGCAGCATGCCTAAGGCACATTCATGCAGATGCGCATGGACCCTGGGCATCTTTCTTTTGGTGTTTTTCAGAGTCAGTTCAAAGGCCTTTTTAGTGTCCTAAGTTTTCATAACTGTGACCTTAATTGCCTATCATCTGTAAACTGTTAGTGTCTTAACGACCGTTCCACAGGTGCATGTTCATTATTTGTTCATGGTTCATTGAACATGCAAGGAAACAGTGTTTAAACCCTTTACAATGAAGATCTGTGAAGCTATTTGGATTTTTACGAATTATCTTTGAAAGACAGGGTCCTAAAAAAGGGACATTTCTTTTTTTGCTGAGTTTAGATGAAATAGAGCTTTCTATGTAATTATTATACCCTCCTGAGTATCAAGACACAAGGCGAGGCCCAGATGAGTCTTACAATAATAATCCAGAGGGGTAGGCAAGAGAATGGTCGTGGACAGGCAAAAGGTCAAAACCAGATCAGAGTCCAGGAGGTACAGAGTGGCAGACAGGCTTGTGGTCAAGGCAGGCAGAATGGTCAGGCAGACGGGTACAGAGTCCAGAAACAGGCAGAAACTGGGAGGACTAGAAAAAGAGAATAGCAAAAGGAGTACGGGAAAAACACGCTGATTGATTTAACTAAACATACAAGACGAACTGACACAGAGAGACAGGAAACACAGGGATAAATACACTGGGGAAAATAAGCGACACCTGGAGGGGGTGGAGACAATCACAGGAAAAGGTGAAACAGAGGGTTTAAAAATAAATTAAAAGTGTTTGGGGTGGAAAAAAACATGTTACCAAGAAAGATTGTTACTTATATTTTTATTGTAAATGCAAAATTGTCTTCTGTTGTGGTCATTAGGAAGTAAATATTTAAAAATCTTCATTACAGTCAATGGCTATAGTAGGTGAAATACATAGTTGCGGCATGAGGGTGTCTACTACAGAGGACATTTCTTGATAAGCTCTTATTTAGTTCTTATTTAATGTGACAAAATTATTACAGAGTCCTGACAACTCATTTAACTATTCCTGAGTTATTCACTTACTAGAAACAATTTAAGTATCAAACTCAAAAAATTATAATTAATAATTACACACTTCCTTTAGAATGTCCATAAAATGTGAACATTTTGACTGCAGACATTTTTTAAGAACCAGTGAGATACAGTTGTCAAGGTCACACCCCCACATATGTGATATAATTGAAATGCCCAGAATTCCAGAGTCCTCTCAAAGGGACAACAGGACTTAATACAGTGGCTTGTATGGCCTTCGAGATACGGACCAAGAACTGATGTCCAATAGAGAAGACAAAAATGATTTGCTGGGTCTCAGCTGGATCTGGGGTTGTATGATGGGTGTCATGGGATAAGATGGTCTCTGGTGACTTCTCTCACACGCAAGCCATCAGACATTTGATACCAGACATGTTTTAATCCACAGTGATTTATTCATTTCATGACTTGGCTGCAGGTGTATTTTCAGCTCTCTCTGCTATGACTGAAGATCCTCTGAGATAGCTGACAGATAGACCTCTTCTTTAAGGAATACTTTATAAAGTGTTTTTATATCGTTATTGAGTTGTTTAAAAAAAATATTTGGATTGATTTTGCGAACATCTACATCAATGAAATGTTCCTGAGTTATCAGAATCCAAATCTCAGACGAGTATACAGTTGTTTACGAGATCCCTTTTTATATGATGACTTACCTAGCTTTTGTGTAATCTTTCTTATAATATTATTGGAATGACTAATAATGACAGTAGATGCAGAAAGAGTACTGCTTCAATAAACCTCTGGTCAAACTAGTCTAAATTGAGCTATTTTCCTCTGACTAACTTTACCCAGAGACTAGACATGTTGCTTTAAATTCAAGTTAAGACATTGTAATAATACAAAATGATTGAACACTTGATCTATCTAGCTATTCAACAAGTTGTTTTGTGTTAAATATTACAGCCATTTTGAAGGAATTAATCTCCTCATCCTCGGTCCCATTTTCTCGCACGCAACAGTTAAACCAAGGTTCAGGAGGATTACATGTCTATACTGATAATCCAAATGTTTCGATAAATGAATCAGTTTCAGGACACACTTCGTGCCTTGGGACCTCCTTACCTTGATCCTCAGCCTCACAAAGACATTTGTTTCTAATCCGAAGAGCAAAGATTTTCCATTGTAATTTCAAACAACCAAGAGGAGTGAGGGAAAAACAGGAAACGCACGTGTCTTTGACCGGACATCACAGATCTTAGGACCCCTGGGGCACTGCTTGGGTTCCCAACTGGACCTATTGTTGAGTACCATGACCAGAGAGAGGCTGGCATACGGTACAAAGAAACACTAACAACATTGGTTCCACATCAACAGAGAAAAAAAATGTATAGTGGTGAATTTCACAAGATGTCAAATGTGCAATCTACAAAGAGACATAGCTTGGAATGAATTATTCTCAACTAATGGTGAGCTATACTTTATAATTACACCTGTCACTTAAACAAGAGAAAACAAAACAAAAATCCAGTCTGTTCTAAAACCCTCTATATTCCTCTCTCTTGTGTCATTGAGGTTTTCTCTTACCGATTGTATAACATTCCTTAAAGATGATAATCATCCAAGGAACGGCTCAGTGGGATTCCTCAACATGGTACTTCATAAGGTAACGAGGACACAATGTTCTTGAGGTCAAAGGGTCTGGGAACCCGGTCTCTCCCGTGCTGAGTCTACTAACCAATGCATGTCAGCACTAGGATAGAAATCTGACATGGAATGAAGTTCTGGACTGAAGTTAGCTCTCCCTTCACGTCTGTGCTTTCTTACCATTCTCGCAGCTCTAAGCTTGTGAATGATTTTGTATAATGGACAAATATCCCTGTATTCCTGTAAGTACCTCTCCTCTTTCATCCTTTTCTCCATAATGAATATCAGACTGCTCCAAATGCCAGACAGCCTTCACACTGCATTCCTGCTGAATCAAGGAACACGGATGCATGTCGGAGGAGGCATGATAAATTGAATTAATTCTCTTGCATGAGCAAATCAGACACTAACATAAACATTTTTATCTGAAGAGTGTTACACAGGTATATAAGACTTGGTGTAGTTGGGGCCGTGTAGTTGGGGCCAGGTCAAGGTCATGTTATGTCTGACTGTTGTGTCTGTTCATCATGTTTTTTCCAAAAATAATCTAAACATTTGCTGAGAACACCATCAACAATATGACATGAATAGGGTCAAAAGTGTAGAGTGAACAAGTAGACTTAGTATGATTGATGTTGCCTCTCTTGTATACTGAACAAAAATATAAACACAACACACAAGCCGGATGTGGAGGTCCTGGTCTGGAGTGGTTACATGTGGTCTGCGGTTGTAAGGCTGGTTGGACGTTCTGGCAAATTCTCTAAAACAACGTCGGAGGCTGCTTATGGTAGAGAAATTAAGATTGAATTATCTGGCAAAAGCTCTGGTGGACATTCCTGCAGTTAACATGCCAATTGCACGCTCCCTCAAAACTTGAGACATATGTGGCATTGTGTTGTGTGACAAAACTACACCCTTTAGAGTGGCCTTTTATTGTTCCCAGCACAAGGTGCACCTGTGTAATGATCATGCTGTTTAATCAACTTCTTGATATGCCACAACTTTCAAGTGGATTGATTAACTTGGCAAAAGAGAAATGCTCACTAACAGGGATGTAAAAAATAAGCTTTCTGTGCGAATGGAAAATGTATTCTCATGAAACATGCGACCAACCCTTTACATGTTGCATTTATAATTTTGTTCAGTATATTATGTCAGCATAAGATTTAAACTTGCACCAGAACACACCCTTGTGCCAGTACCACTTGTTTGAACTATTTTTCAAGAGAGAAAGTAACTTGTTCACCATGTGTGTGTGCAGATGTGAAGGATGTCCGAGAGATGGTTTTAATTAAGCGATTAGAAGGCTGTGGAAAACCATGAGGGATTTCCAGTCCTTCTCTTGGCGACATTTTGGGAGAGAGTCTTACAGAGTTTCCCCATTGCTCATATCGGCTAATGAAACCTACCAAGCATTTAATGATTATAGAATGAATATCATGAAATTATTTTCAAGCAATCTTAGCCAACGTTCATGTATCATAATATTATGTGTGGTTCATTGGTACAGCTTGGAAAAGCTGAGATATTGTCACATATCGGCAACAAGCATCAAACATAGCAATTTGCCGAGATGTGATTGAAACCTCATCTTAGACGTAGAAACTCTGCAACTCAAAATCTCTACCAGTCCCCCTTGCCTTGCCACACTTATCTCAATAATCTGTTGACAGAGACCTACAGCGTAGCGATGGCGTGAAGAAGTTCAGCCGTGAGCCAGCCAGGGTTTGGCAGTGGTGTCTCCAGAGGCCCAGTGAGAGCATTCAACAGACATGATTATGTGAGTGGGCTGTCCGACAAGGCTTCTAAACAGAGAGAGTGTGAAGATGAAACCTTCAGGATCTGTTTGTCTCTTTGATGCGGTCCGCCTCCAGACAGTCCCAGAAGAGAAGGCCTGCTCTTTGTCACACGCTAAACCTCCACACTGTCAGCCTGAGCCTGTATGTGTTTCTCTCTCACAGGATGTCTAGCTCTCTTCTCCTCGGCATCTTCTCCAACTGAAGGTGTACTTGACATCTCTGGCGTGTTGTCTAATTGGACACACAAAACAAATATTTATTATCCTCCAACCTCTTATCCTCTGCTTGAGCCAAGACACCCATTCAGTCTGAAAGGCACGCAAAAACAACACGTTTGCCTGGAATTCAGGACAGCAAGTTCACTGGCAAGATAACTCACCATTAAATGGAAACAGGCTGTCCACTCCCCGGGACATAGCACAAGGACGCAAGGCCTTGTCTTCAACTTTTCCCCCAAAACACCCAGCCAGGCACCAAGTGGAGGGAAGGGGAAGGGGATCTAACATCGCAGTCATGACCTAGCTGCACCCCTCTTCTCTCTCTCTCTCTCTCTCTCTCTCTCTCTCTCTCAGGAAGAAGTGTTTATGCTGGCCACAAGCTGGGCCTGTGACTTATGCTGAAAACACTACATTCTGTTTAGAGAAAAACACGCTGAGGAGTTTTTTTGTCTCAAGAGAGCACATTTGTTTGGATAGGATAGTCTCGTGTCTAAACAAACCTGACAGAGAAACAGCATCCACCTCAGTAAATTGTTGCTCATCGCTTCTTCACTTTGTTGAATTTAGCAGGTGATAGTATACATTATCTTCTGCTTTTGGGGTAGAGTGATCCTCTGACATTAGTTTAGGTATGAGAGCTTTCTTTGCTTATGGAAATTAAAATAGATTATGGAAAATGTTGGCCAAACATGATTGCGTAGTCCTTTAAATAAAAAAACTGTTTTTCATGGAAAAGAACGTCCTAAAAAGTAACTGAAAATATGTTGAAGGAACCCATCAATTTCACATGAATTGCACTTCACTGATTATTATATAACCCTTTAGGGAAAGACAGCAACCAAGGGACTAATAGGGAAGCAAATACTTTGTATTCCCACTATCAAAATGAACTGGCCTCTTCCAAGATGCAAAGTGGTTTAAAACATCTGGTTGGGAGAGAAATCCCCGAAAGACCAGCTTTTTTTCTGGGGCCAAATCTGTGATCAATCGAGCGGAACATTAGAGCAACACATTAGTGTCTGAAATATGGTTTTATGGTTCAGTAATTGTCACTTGTTCCATTAAGTACAGCAGAGTTCAGATCTCTTCCTGGTAACTCTGATTCATGCTCTTGGCTCTCTGTACAGGAGTCAGAGGAATCCCTCTTTGATAATCCTTTTCCATATATCAGACCAGAACCTTTGGAACAGAGGACTGGAAGCCTTCAAATCATTATGTTCTCTGCTCCATTGTTGTATAGTAGAGGAAATGAAGGCATATTTCATACTCAGAGACATACATCTGGTCATACATATACATGAACTGTGTATGTATGGAAAGTTCATGCAATACAGATATTACTGATATGTGTGCTTTTACTTCATCCATCACAGTTGGGATGGAGAGTTGGGTCAACAGAGGCTACCTCCTCATATCTCCTCTCTGCACATCAAACAATGAGTATAGAGTACAATAGCAGTATAGAGTACATCAAATCCAAATGAAATGTTATTAGTCACATGTGCCGAATACAATAGGTAGACCTTACAGTGAAATGCTTACTTACGAGCCCCTAACCGACAGTGCAGTTTAAAAAAATACAGATAAGAATAAGAGATAAAAGTAACAAGTAATTAAAGAGGAGCAGTATAAAATAACAATATATACAGGGGGGTGCCAGTACAGAGTCAATGTGCGGGAGCAGCGGTTAGTTGATGTAGTATGTACATGTACAGTAGGTAGAGTTAATTAAAGAGACTATGCATAGATGACAACAGAGAGTGTCAGTGGTGTGGAGAGGGGGGGGGACAATGTGAATAGTCTGGGTAGCCATTTGACTAGATGTTCAGGAGTCTTATTTCTTGGGGGTAGAAGCTGTTTAGAAGCCTCTTGTATCTAGACTTGGTGCACCGGTACCACTTGCCGTGTGGTAGCAGAGAGATAGGTCTATGACTAGGGTGGCTGGAGTCTTTGACAATTTTCAGGGCCTTCCTCTGACACCGCCTGGTTTAGAGGTCCTGGATGGCAGGAAGCTTGACCCCAGTGATGTACTGGGCCGTTCGCACTACCCTCTGTAGTGCCTTGCGGTCTGAGGCCGAGCAGTTGCCATACCAGACAGTGATGCAATCAGTCAGGATGCTCTCAATGGTGCAGCTGTAGAACCTTCTGAGGATCTAAGGACCCATGCCAAATCTTTTAAGTCTCCTGAGGGGGAATAGGTTTTGTCATGCCTGCTTTACGACTGTCATGGTGTGCTTGGAGCGTGTTAGTTTGTTGGTGATAGGGACACCAAGGAACTTGAAGCTCTCAACTTGCTCCTCTGCAGCCCGGTCGATGAGAATAGGGTCATGCTCAGTCCTATTTTTCCTGTAGTCCACAATCATCTCCTTTGTCTTGATCACATGGAGGGATAGGTTGTTGTCCTGGCACCACATGGCCAGGTCTCTGACCTCCTCCCTATAGGCTGTATCGTTGTTGTCGGTGATCAGGCCTACCACTGTTGTGTCATCGGCAAATTAAATGATTGTGTTGGAGTCGTGCCTGGCTGTGCAGTCATGAGTGAACAGGGAGTACAGGAGGGGGCTGAGCACGCACCCCTGAGGGGTCCCTGTGTTGAGGATCAGCGTGGCGGATGTGTTGTTACCTACCCTTACCACCAGGGGGCGGCCCGTCAGGATGTCCAGGATCCAGTTGCAGAGGGAGGCGTTTAGTCCCAGGGTCCTTAGCTTATTGATGAGCTTTGATGGCACTATGGTGTTGAACGCTAAGCTGTAGTTAATGATTAGCATTCTCACATAGGTGTTCCTTCTGTCCAGGTCGGAAAGGGCAGTGTGGAGTGCAATAGAGACTGCATCATCTGTGAATCTGTTGGGGCGGTATGCAAATTGGACCTGTCCACAACTTCAAACAGTCACACTCCAAACTCCACTATGGCCAAGAACAAAGAGCTGTCAAAGGACAAAGGACACCAGAAACAAAATTGTAGACCTGCACCAGGCTGGGAAGAATGAATCTGCAATAGGTAAGCAGCTTGGTTTGAAGAAATCAACTGTGGGAGCAATTATTAGGAAATGGAAGACATACAAGACCACTGATATTCTCCCTCAATCTGGGGCTCCACGCAAGATCTCACCCCGTGGGGTCAAAATTATCACAAGAACGGTGAGCAAAAATCCCAGAACCACACGGGGGGACCTAGTGAATGACCTGCAGAGAGCTGGGACCAAAGTAACAAAGCCTACCATCAGTAACACACTACGCCACCAGGGACTCAAATCCTGCAGTGCCAGACGTGTCCCCCTGCTTAAGCCAGTACATTTCCAGGCCCGTCTGAAGTTTGCTTGAGAGCATTTGGATGATCCAGAAGAAGATTGGGAGAATGTCATATGGTCAGATGAAACCAAAATATAACTTTTTGGTAAAAACTCAACTCGTCGTGTTTTGAGGACAAAGAATGCTGAGTTGTATCCAAAGAACACCATACCTACTGTGAAGCATGGGGGTGGAAACATCATGCTTTGGGGCTGTTTTTCTGCAAAGGGACCAGGACGACTAATCCGTGTAAAGGAAAGAATGAATGGGCCATGTATCGTGAGATTTTGAGTGAAAACCTCCTTCCATCAGCAAGGGCATTGAAGATGAAACGTGGCTGGGTCTTTCAGCATGACAATGATCCCAAACACACCGCCCGGGCAACGAAGGAGTGGCTTCGTAAGAAGCATTTCAAGGTCCTGGAGTGGCCTAGCCAGTCTCCAGATCTCAACCCCATAGAAAATCCCAGCAACAGCCCCAAAACATCACTGCTCTAGAGGAGATCTGCATGGAGGAATGGGCCAAAATACCAGCAACAGTGTGTGAAAACCTTGTGAAGACTTACAGAAAAAGTTTGACTTCTGTCATTGCCAACAAAGGGTATTTAACAAAGTATTGAGATAAACTTTTGTTATTGATCAAATACTTATTTTCCACCATAATTTGCAAATAAATTCATAAAAAATCCTACAATGTGATTTTCTGGATTTTTTTCTCTCATTTTGTCTGTCATAGTTGAAGTATACCTATGATGAAAATTACAGGCCTCTCTCATCTTTTTAAGTGGGAGAACTTGCACAATTGGTGGCTGACTAAATATTTATTGCCACACTGTATTTTTTCAGTGGAGATTTCCACACATTTTTCTTTTTCTGCCTTTCTGTTTTTCTTCACACCCCACTGGTGGTAAATCTAGTGTGTGGGATATAATATTCCCTGAAACACAAAATATAAAACCACATAGATGTTATTTAAACATCATGTCTGTGAGGTTAAAAGCATCTTTAATGTGTTTCCCATTGAAGACTTTGTGAACATCCATTTCTAACAGCAGGAATGGAGAGAGTAGGTTTTACACATAGAGATCCTAATTGTAATTCCTAATTATATGGTTCTACATACATCCCTATACAGTAACACTACTGTAGTGTAATGTGATTTTAAGTGTATTGATGATTCATTTATATGTCGTTTAGTAGCAATCGTGTTTTCATTAAGAATAGAAATCCACTCTAAGATCTGTTGAAAGGACAGGAAGAGAAAGAGACCCTAATCACCAGATGTCTGAAGATGTCTCAGGCCACAATAGATAGTCTGACTCACCCCACTCCTGATCAATTGTTTTTACAGCATCATCAATCAACTGTTAGTTCAGCAGATTACCTCCTATGTTTATATGGATCACAATTCTACATACTGCTATACCTCCTTTCTTCTCTAGAGTTCAATTCCCTCACCCCTTTGCCTCATTTTGTGCTTAAAAACAACATCAACCATAATATGCATCATTTATTTCATACATGCAATCTGATGGAAGTGGGGTTGATGGCGCCACAGGGCATCAGCGCTACAGGTGTAGGATCTTAATTTGATCACAATGTTGCAGGAGCACCTTCCTGCAATGCAGGGACTTTTAAAACTTATTTTATGTTTAAAAAGGCTTCTGTAGTTTGTAATTTCCACTTTGAAATTTCAGATGAGCTTTTCCCTTACGAAAAAGGTATCAACCCCAACAAACATTTCCATAAATTATAATCCACATAACAGTTCACATTTCCTGTTGGTGAAGGATTATTTTCCTGCTGTAGCAAACTGCAGCAAATTAACATCCTGTACATGTGCTATGTGGGATAATGATATTTGCAATGTCCCCTGTAGGGATGGCAGCCAATACGCTCAGATGTCGCCATTGACAAGATGTTCAGAATGCCACCCTGCATGATGCCTATTCTGGGAAAGTCCTGATTGTGAAGATTTGCTCAATTGTGTCCTTCACGCCTTTTTCCTCCAGGTCTCGTCCGCATCCGCATCAGTTTTAATTGCTGTCTGGGGCTCGTCCACACGGGACACCATCTTTTGTTGCTAGGCTGGGCTTCTTCCTGGCTGTGATTGGAATCAATTAGGTAGTTGAGCCCCATGGTAAGCTGCAGTCTAATGAACTCCTATTGAGACATCATACAGTATCAGTGTTCCAGTTAGAGTCCATGTCTCATTACCTCAATATGCATAATTGATAGTGTCGTATTTAGCAGCTACATTTAGCTGAATGCTGCATTTCAGTGCTTAATTAAATTGCCTGTGAGCAAATTTAAATTGGGGCTGACTATGTTGTTGGCTGTAAGCACTTGTTTTGAGACATTTCACAACCCACTGGGCACAGATGTCAGTTCAATGTCTAGTTTTGATTTACGTTTGGCTGAGTTGTCAACCATTGTGAATTCAATGTGAAATCAACAAAACATGTCACTGTGTCATTGGATTTAGGTTAAAAGTTAGGTGAAAATAAATATTAAATGCCCTTATGTTGATGAGTTTTTGCAAATCCAATGAGTTTTCCACATTGACTCAATGTCATCGCATTGAGTTTTGGGGTTGAAATGATGTGGAAACAACGTTGATTCAACCAGTTTTTGCCCAGTGGGTAGGCTCAAATCCAATAAATATTTCTGTGGTCACTCACAGTTCGGCATGATTCAGTTGGGACTGTTCTAGTAGTGATGATCTCTCTCATCACAGTCCAATAAAACAATATAAACTAAATCACCAGGATTATCATTTGCTTATTTTCTCCTATTTGACTGAAAAAGCATGTGGGTTTATTTATGATAGATTTAATGATTTTACTAAATTCTCAACCTAACTCGCCTTTCCTTTTCCAGCCACCTTTGACCCTCATATTGCCTCACCACCAAGTTACTCTCATGCGCCTGATTTATTTAATCCCCCACAGGGAAATTCCTCTGCCTCGTTACATTAAAATGTATTGGATTCATCAAGGCCCAAACAGGTTGCTGAAGATATTGAGCCAAACATGTATTCCATGGGCGTGATTCTCTTATTTCTTTTACTGAGCCAAATGAGAAGAGTTGTCAGATTTCCGTCATAAAAACATTCTGACTACTGGTACGTCATATGTCGAGGTGTTCCCTGCTCTCACTGACTGACTTAGTCATACATTTGATTTAATATTGGATTAATGTAATTTGTTTGATTGACAGATCATGCCCTGTCTTCGTCTGGTTACAATGTGATATATTTGTGTGTGTTTAATCAAATGATTGAGAAACTGCAGTAACTGCAGTTCTCCCCATCTCCTGCAAAGGATAGTGGGGCCATTGAGGCAGCTGGCAGTCAAATGCAACTAAATAGAGTGAACTAATAGAAGCATTTAGTTTAAAGTAATGATTAAATATTTTTTAAATGATTTAAAATAACCAGGAATGGCTCAGTATGCAAAGTTGTGCCATGTACTGTATCCTTGGTTGAACCCAAATCTTTCCCTCAGGAAGGAATAAAAGCGAGAATGTATGGAACTTCTGCTAATAACAGACTACGTAAACCTTATCATTCCCTAATGGACTACTGCTACATCACAGTGACACACAGCAGGTGCCTTGGTTGAGACTTTAAACAGGACTGTACAGTTTTAAACACAGAGCGTAAAAATAAAACCAGTACAGGGGGTGATAAAATCTTCGTAAGAGTGCAGTATTTTGGGGTGTTTACTCTATGTTAACACAGAAACATTCCGCACAGATATGTAACACCCAGTCCCTCTACTCTATTACCGTAGCGGAGTCTATTCAGAGAATTTGCGTTGCCATTATTCCATCCTATATAGATTCTGTAGGTATCTTGATGCGTGGTTAAATATAAACTCCCACATTGAAATAGAGGAATGCCAAAAACAAACTCAGTGGTTCTGAAGTAAGAAGGAATGTGAAAACTGAATCGCTTTTTTTTTAGATTTTCTAAATAGGAACATTTTTCCATTGAGTATTTATTTCCTCTTAATTTTGTCATTGTTTTCACGTGAATTCTCTTGAATCTTCAGTTACAAAATGACCCAGATGTTGGCCAATGCGTGGTTGTTGATGAATGAAGTCCATGTAAGGTTGCGCCGGAAAAGTATGATTCTAAATGTCTCTGTTCGTCAGTCCTCCCCCGACTCAGAACACTGTGTGGGATGCAGTGTTAGCCTTCTGCTCTCTTTTTTTCCTTCGTGTGTCGTTGCAAAGAAGTCCGTCCTGAATGACACTACCCAGCTGTGTGGATTAGTAGGGCGTCTCTGACCGCTGCCTGACCACAAAAGGACAAGAGGAACACATAGTTAATGTGAGAGGTTGATCACTGCAGATTTAGAGCCAGATTTTAGTGTTATCTGTGGTCTGTTTTGGTCTATACTCATATCAGGAGATCCAAAGATATGGATATACTGTATGTAATGACTCCCGTGGAGGATAGTAAGAACAGTGTGGCATTTCCCAAGCCTCCTCTCACTTGAGACTTATCTCCATCCACGACTAAAACACGCACACACACACACACACACACACACACACACACACACACACACACCAGGAGCGTTGGTGGTCACTATGAACCCATCAATCTCCAGAAAGGCTAGAAGGATGCATTGCACCCCCAAATCCAGATGGTGTCCAAACCTGCCTAATGTTGCCCATCTTTATGTCAGACTTTGCAGACACTATGTACTGTATAGATATGGTGTATTATTTCCCTCCTCCGTGCAAACATTAGTCTACTTGCTTGCCCATTTACATTTTTTGTTCATTTTTTGTTTCTTTTAGAAGGTGTATCTATTTCAAAGCTATCATTCAATAGGTTTCAGTGCTACTGTATGCCTGAGGTAATGGACTAAAGATTCATTGTTGGCCGTTTTCACTATGACCCAGTAGTAGCCTCTGAACTCCAGATGAGCACATACTCTACTGAATAATTTGACAGGGTGATCTGGTATCATGCAATACTGAGTGAAAAGCTTTACGATGCAATGTTATTTACAAGGGACTTGGACAGCCAATCGTTGAGCTCCTGAACAGACAGGTGGAAGCCTACCGCTCATGAATCCAAAAGTATTGAAAGCATGAAGTCATTGGGAGTCTTTCAAGTGGAAAATTCTAGTAAAGAATTTGATTTAAAGTAATACAAAGGCCTTCTTGTGCCCTTTGAGATTACAGATTGAGATTTCAGGTTTACATGACATAAGAGTTGGTAGGGTGACTTTTTAACAGGTTAGAATAAAACTTTCTTAGTGGTTTCTTTGAAGTTGCAACCTTCACTCCCAGCCATATCCTCCATAAACTCCACTTCTACACAGACTCCTCATTCCAGGATCAGCAGGTGCGCCATTCAGAACGTGCCCAGCTTTAACATGCACAACTCTGCGGCTGAACACTACAATTTTTGGGGACTTAAAATGGCAACAACTGACACATTCACATTATAGTAACTAGGCAAAACAATTTACCATCATGTTTCGTCGTACCAGAAATGTGCTCCCCGTTAATAACATTACTCTCTCTGTTCTCTTTACTCAAAATAAGGAATAAAACATGTTTCCATTTAGTATTTAGCCTTTATCCAGCGCCAGTCGAGGCGCAGCTCGAGCTGTTGAGTGAAGTGTAGCCTAATGCACAGACCCCTGCTCTGTTTATCGCCATCTTTATCTCTGAACAAGGCTCCCAGGATCAGTGCTGTTATTGCTTCTGAGTGATCACATTACCTGGGTGAGAAGAAAACAACGGAATGATCAGGTAAAGTAGGCAGTTATGTGTATACTGTAACTTAAGTGCATATTGTCTTCATATGATGTCGATTGTTTCACACTCCCATCCGTTTCCCATAAGGCCTTATGCTTACTAATGGGGTCACTGGGTTATGCAGGGTGAAGTCACATGTTAATTCATAAAGCTATGCAGGTGGGAGAGATGAGAATCAGGACGGTTGAATGGTCAACGGTTTGCATGTATTTTCAACATAATTGTCAATACTGTTTTTTCCATGATTGGTTTGAACCAATTAAAGACCAATTACACATATCACCTGGCTTTTGGTTTCAGTGGAAGTGCATGTGTCACTGTTTAAAACTGTGTGACACTAACCAGAACTCAGCAATATGCACATTGGATTTTGTGACCTAAATCAAAACTATTTGTTTCTGATAACAGATCTAATGGACTGACACCTGTGCTCTATTGTGAGTGTGCCTGTTTGTTGAAATCAGAGGATCTAGAAGGACAGATGTGGGTCTGGTCCAGAAGCTTAGAGAACAGTCAGTCTGGCCAAAGGGGATGGGCTGCAGAACAGAGCACAAATAAAATGATTTCACCCCTCAGACTTTTGGCTGAGAAAAAGGAGCTAAATCCGGCAGGAAATAGTTTGGTATTTGACTTTGTATAGTTTACTTGATGTCATAATGATGGATGAAATCTATGGGGTCCACTTCCTCAGCAGTGTCTTCCATTAGTTACAGTATATGATGTTTGTGTTGCACTCCTGTTATATGCCCTGCAAACAAAAATTGTTGTTAGGACATCTCCGGAACCTCACGAAATGGTCGCCAAAAGTCGCCAGGACGTTGTTTCATGGTCATGTGGAGGTTTTGTCTAGTTCCTGGTTTGTTCCGGGAATGTCCCCAAAGATCATTTTAGAATGTTCTCAGGACGTTGTGTCATGGTCATCTGGAGGTTTTTGTACAGTACCTGGTTTGTTCCGGGGACGTCCCCAAGAATGTTAATAAGACTCTCTTAGAACGCACTGTCATATTTTTTGTCTTTTGTTTTAGTTCCTGGCTCGTTCCGTGGATGTCACCTGATGGTTGCAAAGAAAAGTTCTCCCCCCAATAAAAAAACATTCCAAACAGGACACATGTGCACTAGTTTCATTACACATCACCCCTTGTTACTGTTGTCAAGCCCATCAAGGTCCTGCTGGTGAACCATTGATTCATTCACAGCTTTCTGTCTGTTGGAAATGTTAGGGACATCCCCCCCCACACACACACGTTGCTTTTAAAATACATATTTGACACACATGATTGCATTGTTAACGTTCATTTATGCACAAATTATTATTTAACATATCGTGACAAGGGATTTGAACTCACAACCTCTTGGATCACAGCATTCTGATCTTGTCACGTTCTGACCTTAGTTATTTTATTATGTCTTTGTTTTAGTATGGTCAGGGCGTGAGTTGGGTGGGTTGTCTATGTTCGTTTTTCTATGTTGTGTTTTGCGTTTGGCCGGCTATGGTTCTCAATCAGAGGCAGGTGTCGTTAGTTGTCTCTGATTGAGAATCATACTTAGGTAGCCTTTTTTCACCTGTGTGATTATTTTCTGTTCTGTGTTTTGTATTTCACCGTCCAGGACTGTTTCGTTTCGTTCTCGTTGTTTTTGTTTTGTGTTCATATAATAAACACAATATGGACACTTACCACGCTGTGCATTGGTCCTTAGATCCTTCTTACTACTCCTCCTCAGAAGAGGAGGACGAGAATCGTTACAGAATCACCCACCACCAAAGGACCAAGCAGCGTGGTAACAGGCAGCAGCAGCAGCAGCAGCGATCTCAGGACTCCTGGACATGGGAGGAGATCCTGAACGGCAAAGTGCGGTACATAGCAGCGCCTCGTATCGACCGGGCTAGAGTGGGCATCGAGCCAGGTTCCATGAAGCCGGCTCAGCACATCTGGTCTCCAGTACGTCTCCTCGGGCCGGGGTACATGGCACCAGCCTCACGCATGGTGTCCCTGGGTCGCCAGCACAGCCCAGTGTGGGCTATTCCACCTCGCTGCACTGGCCTGGCTACAGGGAACATTCAACCAGGTAAAGTTGGGCAGGCTCAGTGCCCGGGAGCTCCAGTGTGCCTTCATAGTCCGGTCTATCCGGTGCTACCTCCACGCACCAGCCCTCCGGTGGCAGCCCCCCCGCACCAGGCTGTCTCTCCGTCTCCTTCCTACAGGTGCTCCCGCCTGTCCAGTGCTGCCAGAGTCTTCCTCCTGCCCAGCGCTGTCAGAGGCTCCCGTCTGTCCTGAGCTGCCAGGGTCTCCCGTCTGTCCTGAGCTGCCAGAGTCTCCCGTCTGTCCTGAGCTGCCAGAGTCTCCCGTCTGTCCTGAGCTGCCAGAGTCTCCCGTCTGTCCTGAGCTGCCAGAGTCTCCCGTCTGTCCTGAGCTGCCAGAGTCTCCCGTCTGTCCTGAGCTGCCAGAGTCTCCCGTCTGTCCTGAGCTGCCAGAGTCTCCCGTCTGTCCTGAGCTGCCAGAGTCTCCCGTCTGTCCTGAGCTGCCAGAGTCTCCCGTCTGTCCTGAGCTGCCAGAGTCTCCCGTCTGTCCTGAGCTGCCAGAGTCTCCCGTCTGTCCTGAGCTGCCAGAGTCTCCCGTCTGTCCTGAGCTGCCAGAGTCTCCCGTCTGTCCTGAGCTGCCAGAGTCTCCCGTCTGTCCTGAGCTGCCAGAGTCTCCCGTCTGTCCTGAGCCGCTCCCGTCTGAGTCTCCCATCTGTCAGGAGCCGCCAGAGTCTCCCGTCTGTCCTGAGCCGCCAGAGTCTCCCGTCTGTCCTGAGCCGCCAGAGTCGCCCGTCTGTCAGGAGCCGCCAGAGACGCCCGCCAGTCAGGAGCCGCCAGAGCCGCCAGGTCAGTCAGGAGCCGCCAGAGCCGCCGGTCAGTCAGGAGCCGCCAGAGCCGCCAGGTCAGCCAGGAGCCGCCAGAGCCGCCGGTCAGCCTGGAGCCGCCAGAGCCGCCGGTCAGCCAGGAGCCGCCAGAGCCGCCGGTCAGCCAGGAGCCGCCAGAATCGCCTGTCACGCAGGCGCCGCCGGAATCGCCCTTCACTCCGGAGCTGCCGGAGTCTCCCGCCTGTCCGGTGCTGCCGGAATCTCCCGTCCATTTGGGACCCGTGGCTTGGGTCCCCAGTCTGAGGTCGGCGGCGATGGTCGCCGCGTTAAAGAGGCCAAGGAGGCGGGTAAAGAGGTGGAGACGGACTATGGTGGAGTGCGGACTATGGTGGAGACTATGGTGGAGCACGTCCCGCGCCAGAGCCGCCACCGCGGACAGACACCCACTCAGACCCTCCCCTATAGGTTTAGATTTTGCGGCCGGAGTCCGCACCTTTTGGGGGGTACTGTCACGTTCTGACCTTAGTTCTTTTATTATGTCTTTGTTTTAGTATGGTCAAGGCGTGAGTTGTTCGTTTTATGTTGTGTTTTGCGTTTGGCCTAGTATGGTTCTCAATCAGAGGCAGGTGTTGTTGGTTGTCTCTGAGAATCATACTTAGGTAGCCTTTTTTCACCTGTGTTTCGTGGGTGATTCTTTTCTGTTCTGGGTTTTATGTATGCACCGTACATAACTGTTTCAGTTTCATTTCGTTTTCTTTGTTGATTTATTATTTAGTGTTCTGAGTTATAAATAAATATAATGAACAATTACCACGCTGCACATTGGTCCTCCGATCCTTCTTACTACTCCTCCTCAGAAGAGGAGGACGAGAATCGTTACAGATCTTCCTGCTATGCCACCATGTCTGCTTCAATTACTGAGTTCACCTGTATTCCTACACGTTACACTTCATAGTAAATCTCAGTTAAAAATGCACCCAAGAAAGCCTATTACATTTATCATAGCGATTCAGGAGTAACATTAAAACAAAATCATATGCCTCAGCAATACTAAACAACTATACAGAAACTCCCAAATTGCTGAAATAAGTCAATTCAATCAATGACGAGAGAATAGTCTGATTAACTGATAACTAAAATAGCAGTGCAGATAGCACTCTCCTGCTAAGTGCAGAGATGTATTATTAGTATTGAATATGTAGGAGCCTTCTGGGAATACTCCAGACATTGTGGTGCTTTGTTGAAAAGTCAGTACTAAGTGATCATGTTAAATGTTATTATTTTGTCATTGATTAAAGCTTTTTCACACTATTTTAATTGAACATTATACCACTTACCTTAAAACCCCCATACATTTTCCTTACTTTATTTATAATGGTTTGGGACACCTGGGACCATCACGTGACATCCTGAAGACTAGTAAAATGAAAGTTCTGAGAACATCCTAAAAAGGTCCTGACATGGTCCTCAATGACTTCGTGGTAACTTACAGGGAACTAAACCATAATTCCCCATGGACCATCATGTGATGTCCCCTTGACCATAAGGAAATGTCCCATGGATAACGTCCTATCAGACCCAAATAGGAAACCTTTTGTAACGTTCCCAAATGGATATCGAAATACCTTATTATAATGTTATACCGCAACCTAACTGGGACCTGTACTGAACGTCGTCTCATGGTCCAGAGGTTAATGTCATGTTTTAATGTTCCTAGAACGTTCTCAGAACGTCAGAGGGATGATGTTTCCCCAAAACTCTTAAAGGGACATAATGGGAACGGTGCATAATGTCTTTGTTTGCTGGGTCCTCTCTGGTCACAAGACAGTCTGAGGGTGAATAACTCCAAACACTTAAGCCAAGAGACTGTCAAAGCAACCAATGTCTCACTTCACATCCAGAAACCTTTTCAACTCTCCTGTCAAGTTCTTGGCCGGCTTACCCATCATCTCATAGGTACAGTATTTATTCTGGTGCCGCTTTGCGTCGAACGCTGTGCATGGGCCTATCCTTCCAATACTGCATCTGCAGCAATCCTGACAACAGAGCATCATGATGACATGCCCTATGATGATGTTGCAGATTGAAGCATTAGTTATCTCACCCAAGTGGTACAGGGCAAATGAGCTCATCATCATACTCTGATCGTCTCCCTTCCGTTAGGTGATTTACTGCATCGCCGCTAAATGCCAAGGCATCTGGAGGCATGACCAGTTCCCCATAGGAAAAATAGGCTCACGCCATGACGTGTTCCTCAGACCTAGTTAAAAGTGCAAGGCTGTGAGTCCCACCAGTATTTTTGCAAAAAAATAACTCAGATACGCATTCCAATAGAGGAGATTTGTCAGAAGTTCTCTGTAAGATAAATGGGATGGGACTGATGGTAAAGGAGCTGCTATATTCATTGGTGTTTTACAAGGGTTAAGTTAGTGGGGTAACTTAGAGTTTTATGGATATTTAGAACGTGCCTTAAGAAAGATCCCATCATGGTTAGCAACACACCAAGGAACTGTGACTGATACACCCGCTGAGCAGTCGTCTGTCAGACTATGTTTCCCCAAAGGACCTGCTCACACATTATGCTCAATGCTAATGACAATAAGTTATGTGTTTTCAGTTTGAGGTGTTTGATTGCCGAGGGGTGAAAATCTTCTGAAGTGGTATTGACATCTGCAGTCACTCAGTTAGATAAGCGCCTTGAATGTAAACACCCTCTCACTCTGAAGCCTAAGTGTATTTAAGAGATGGGCACCGGATGCAGAACAGGATTCAATATGTTCAGTACGATGGCCTTCACTTCTGTAGACAAACCATATTTGATTGGTGGCATTAGCTCTCAAGGCGTTTCTGAATGGACCCAGTAGTTGATTACACCTCTGATTACTTGTACACTTGTTGCACAAGAGTCCTCCAGCTCCAGGTACCACACAAAGTTTGTGGAGGGTGTCAGAACACTGTGATTGATCAATCAAGCCTCGGCTGCTGTTGACAGCCCCGTTCACAGCAGATTCCCAGGGACTGAATCAATCAGAGGAGCTGCTGTTTGTTTGGGCTGGTTACCTCTTCGCAGGCGTCCCGGAGGCTGCTGTGCAGCCAGCATAATGTATTTCCCCCTGCTCTTGTTTTGATACAGCATTAGCCAACTGGAATAAACAAAGATTTAGCTTGCGTCCCTTGATACACAAACCCATGCAAATAGGATGTCCTGGAAGCTCCCACATTGTCCCATGATTGTGGTGCGGGATGAGTTGTTTACCCCCAATGGGGACGGCCCATTGACCTCGGATTGAGAAGAAATGCCACTGCTAGATCCAATGAAAGATTATATTACATAGAAATGGAGAGTGATTGTTAATCAGACTTAGTGGCATTACAAGGAAAGTGAACTGTACCCTTCCCTTGATTGTTTAGATATGCATGTGTTGTGCATTGTTCAAGCACTGAGGTTGAGCCAAAAATAGCCTATACGGATGGGGGGGGTAATTGCACTTATCAAGCCAGGAAAACAGTCTGATTACCTCAACTATATCTGAACCTTGAAATCATAGAATTCTCTCTGACCAATTTCATAGTACAATTTCATATGCTAACATTATGTCTTAGGCATATATGACCATTTATTTGGGTACATGATGACTTGTGTGGACTTAAAGCAGGAATGAATAACCATGAAGATGTATCGCTGATTCATTGATGTATCATTGAACACATAATTTAGAAACGCTATAGGACCCAGCTTTCCTCTGGGGACTGAGGAAGTATCTATGTATCCACAGTGTTCAATCACTCTACAATCAGGCACAACTTTGATAGACTGCAACACTCAGGACACGCCATCAAATGGTAAAAACCAGACAGTGATTATTTTGCCATTACATCTCTCTGGCATAGTTTTGGCTAACCCCAAAACCCCCTCAGGTGCAGCCTCGATGTTGACCCAGAATTTTCATTCATTGTAAGGTGCTGCAGGGAGTGATCCAATCACAAGGGATAAAGGGAAAATAACAGGCATGTGGAAAACACTTCAGAGTAGATGAGAGTGGATCAGGGGAAGTTTTACATGGATGCACAGTGCAGGGGAGGAGCCAGAGCATCTGGTTTGAGTTCAGTCTGTCCCAAGGACCCTGCAGTCAGGAGAGGGATGGAAACCTGATGAATGGGGCTATTAATGGAGGGTTGGACTCAGCACAGCACAAACACCCAGTTCAAGCCACACTCTGATATATACAAATAAGCACTTTACCATTAACACGCATGCACTGTGCACACAGACACACACATACAGTACAAGAAATATATAAATGCAACAATTTCTAAGATTTTACTGAGTTACAGTTAATATAAGGAAATCAGTCAATTGAAATAAATGAATTAGGCCCTAGTCTATGGATTTCACATGACTGGGAAAACAGATATGCATCTGTTGGTCACGGATACCTTAAAAAAAAAGGTAGGGGCGTTGGACCAACATGGGACCAACACGTATATTTTTGTTCAGTGTAACGTTACATGTGTTATACACTCAAGCACGCTACATTCCCAACAACAGGGCCAATGATGGTAGTGGGAAATGTAGGCTGCAGTGTATATTCTACAGACTGGGGATGAATTGAGATATTATGGCCCATTGTGTGGTGATGTGTAAATGTGCTCCTTTCTGTCGGTGTTATTAAGTGTGTTTTTGTTGTGCTGAATCCACAGTCCGGGTAATAGTCAAGTACACCCCTTGACCCTCACTCCCCTCCACTCATCAATCAATGCTAAAGCCAGATTTCTATTATGATTCGACAAATGTATTTGCCTCATGGGGTTATCGAAGACCACCTACACAGTGCGTTGAGCATTATTCCAAGAAATTACATGAGCGATGCATTGTGCTCCGAACAAGCAGGACTGTGTGCACACCTGTGGTTTTTAATATCCTGTATGGACGCAGTGTCACACAAGGGAGTCAAGAAGAGGACTTGCTGAGAAATACTGTCAAAATAGAGACTTTAGAGCCATAATCCTTCCTGCAGTCAAATACTCATCTGCAGTCTCTGTTAGTAAGATACCTAACTTGAATGTCTTGGTTGATTTTAGGTTCAGTTCCAGCATTGTATGGCATTGGACATTGTATGGCAATGTAATGGCGCTAATCGGGGGTTAAATTGGGAATTCAGATGCGGAGGAGCCGTATTTGGAGGGGTTAGGGTTAAGGTTGAGCCAGGGTTGAACATACGGTTAGGGTTAGGGTTATGCCAAGATTAAGATTAAGGTTAGGGTTATGCCAAGATTAAGATTAAGGTTAGGGTTAGTACTTTTGGGTTAGTACCTCTTTGGTGTCCGCCTGACTCTGTGTTTGACCCAAAGTGCAGGACCCTGGCTCTGTTTTTGACCCAAAGTGCAGGAGCCTGACTCTGTTTTTGACCCAAAGTGCGGGAGCCTGGCTCTGTTTTTGACCCAAAGTGCAGGAGCCTGACTCTGTTTTTGACCCAAAGTGCGGGAGCCTGACTCTGTTTTTGACCCAAAGTGCGGGAGCCTGGCTCTGTTTTTGACCCAAAGTGCAGGAGCCTGACTCTGTGTTTGACCCAAAGTGCAGGAGCCTGGCTCTGTTTTTGACCCAAAGTGCGGGAGCCTGGCTCTGTTTTTGACCCAAAGTGCGGGAGCCTGGCTCTGTTTTTGACCCAAAGTGCAGGAGCCTGACTCTGTGTTTGACCCAAAGTGCAGGAGCCTGGCTCTGTGTTTGACCCAAAGTGCAGGAGCCTGACTCTTGGTAGCTCCCGCTCCATTTCACCACTGGTGCTAATAGATGATTTAACCAGAACCACTAATACCACATAATATCCATGTGAAATAAAACCACAGGGACCAATGCTCTGTGATGACCCAGGGTTACCACAGAGCACCAGATTGTGTTGCCTTGAGAATCCTGGTTAACTACTGTACACATTGAGCATAGTTACGTTACAGTCAGTAGATAACCCAGAGGCGAACAATAGGACGACTTCCTATGACATCAACATATTATCAATAGAGCCCAATAACTTGGCAAGAGAGCACTTTATGCAAGGAATCTGTTCAAACAGAGAAAACATTTTGGAAAAATAAATAAATTGTGGAGTTTCACAGATCTCATTTGATTACAGTGTGTCCAGAGTCAAATTTGTTTCTGCTGTTCTCTGGCTCCTGTTTTTGTATGTGAAACATAACAGCTATTTACGCACATTTATTCACAGACCAACACAATTATCTGGCTTTCAGATATACAGATACTAAGAATCTGGCACAAAACAAACTGTGGAAAGGTGGCTAGTCTGGAGTTGTTGATTCAAAGTTTGTTTTCACTTCAGCAAAGATGAGATTTTTTTGTTGTTGTATTTATCCAGACATGTCAATTAAGAACAAATGTACAATGACGGCCTGGCACTTCTCCTTTTTGAGAAGTTATTAAGCCCTGACTCATATCACAGGCATTTACAGCAAATTATCCAGCAGCGGATGGAATGGAATGGAGGCCTGTCTAGCTGATGGAGAAAGAGAGAGCAAGAGAAAGAGAGAGAGAGAGAGAGAGAGAAGGTTTTAGGGAGGACTCTGGGGAGGTGGAGAGGAAGAACAGAGTGCCAGGGCAGAAGAGTAGTGCGTCTAACTCCCAGAACAGTCACACAGACTAAGTGAACTCTGTGAGATGTCATCTCCTCCAGGAGAGATGGATAGAAAGGATCCTATAACATAACACAATGGGAGGCTGAAGTACCACTTCTATTGAAATATCCCAACTCCTTTGATATGTATCATAACACAGCTGAGTGAGAAGCAGCACTTTCATTTCTATAATCAATGCCCTTTAATGTGTCACCACAAGTCATCCTTATAACAGTAAACAATTTTAAGGCCTGAGAGGTATATTACAAAACAGAAGCAATGAGTTAGCCAGCTAAATTGCCTAAATATCCTGAAATAACTTTTTTTTAAGAAGGATACGTTTGAAATGGGCGTGGTCCAATTGACTCAACAACCAAAAACACATATCTAAGTTTAGCTTTGTTAATTAATCAGAAAATCTATAGTTACTTCTGGTTGATTATCTAAGTCAGCTGGGTAACTCTTTGATCCTGCTTTGTAGTATACCCCTCTGTAATATCCGTCCTGGGATTTCATGTGCAGTGTAATTCATGTCCATATCTCTTCTGAAGCTGATTAACATTTTGAAAGAACAGCACACAATGTGACCATTTGTACAGTATCAAGAGAAAGTTAGACAGGCAGAGAGATACATGGATCCCATTACAACAAGCCAAAACACAGAATGTTTACAGATCACTGCAGATGAAAATGCACCCATCCTGACATGTCTTCTGGGCCTGTAATTATTTTTTAATTTTTAATTTAACCTTTATTTAACCAGGTAGGCTAGTTGAGAACAAGTTCTCATTTGCAACTGAGACCTGGCCAAGATAAAGCAAAGCAGTTCGACACATACAACAACACAGGGTTACACATGGAATAAACAAACATACAGTCAATAATACAGTAGAAAAAGTCTATATACAGTATGTGCAAATGTCACATTCGTGTGGAGAGACGGACCAAGGCGCAGCGTGTGTAGAGTTCCACATCTTTATTTAACGTGAAACTTCTTCAACCAAAACAATAAACAAGCAACACAACGTGACTACGTGGTGCAACAAGCACCAACTCAAACAAACAATATCCCACAAACACAGGTGGGAAAAACGGCTACCTAAATATGATCCCCAATTAGAGGCAATGATTACCAGCTGCCTCTAATTGGGAACCATACAAAAACACCAACATAGAAAAATAAACTAGTCATGCCCTGACCTACCACACCATAGAGAACCAAGGGCTCTCTATGGTCAGGGCGTGACAGCAAACAAGGTTGGATAAGGGAGGTAAGGCAATAAATAGGCCATGGTGGCGAAGTAATTACAATATAGCAATTAAACACTGGAATGGTAGATGTGCAGAATATATAATATATATATATATATATATATATATATATATATATATATATATATATATATATATATATATATGAATGTGCAAGTAGAGATATTGTGGTGTAAAAGAGCAAGAGAAAAAAATTGATACCGTATGGGGATGAGGTGTCACGGGATACTAGGAGTGGTGGGTTGGAATCAGGCGCAGAGAGCAGGGTTCAGTATATCGTGATTTATTCTCCGGCCAAAAAACGGGCACGCCAACATACAGGGCGCATAGAACAGACCAGCCCAAACACAGGACCAAACAGTCCGGAAAATACACACATGAAAACCACAATCCAACAGAGTAACAAAAACATTCCCGCACAAAACAAGGGCGGGACAACCTACTACATATAGGGAAGCTAATTAAACTAAAATACACACAGGTGAAACTAATAAGACAAAACCAACAGACAAACGAAAAAGGGATCGGGAGCGGCTAGTAGGACGGTGACGACGACCGCCGAGCACCGCCCGAACAGGCAGGGGAGCCAACTTCGGCGGAAGTCGTGACATGAGGTAGTTGGATGGGCTATTTACAGATGGGCTATGTACAGGTGCAGTGATCTGTGAGCTGCTCTGACAGCTTGTGCTTAAAGCTAGTGAGGGAGATATGAGTCTCCAACTTCAGTGATTTTTGCAGTTCATTCCAGTCATTGGCAGCAGAGAACTGGAAGGAAAGGCGGCCAAAGGAAGAATTGGCTTTGGGGGTGACCAGTGAGATATACCTGCTGGAGCGCGTGCTACAGGGTGCTGCTATGGTGACCAGTGAGCTGAGGTAAGGTGGGTCTTTACCTAGCAGAGACTTGTAGATGACCTGGAGCCAGTGGGTTTAGCGACAAGTATGTAACGAGGGCCTGCCAACAAGAGCATACAGGTTGCAGTGGTGGGTAGTATATGGGGCTTTGGTGAGAAAACGGATGGCACTGTGATAGACTGCATACAATTTGTTGAGTAGAGTGTTGGAGGCTATTTTGTAAATGACATCGCCAAAGTCATGGATTGGCAGGGTGGTCAGTTTTACGAGGGTATGTTTGGCAGCATGAGTGAAGGATGCTTTGTTGCGAAATAGGAAGCTGATTCTAGATTTAATTTAGAATTGGAGATGCTTAATGTAAGTCTGGAAGGAGAGTTTACAGTCTAACCAGACACCTAGGTATTTGTAGTTGTCCACATATTCTAAGTCAGAACCGTCCAGAGTAGTGCTGCTGGACGGGCAGGTGCGGGCTGGACGGGCAGGTGCACTTCTGTAGTGAATAAGAGTTCAAAGTTCATTCCATTCGCAACCAAAGCTCACGCTGATGTTGGCTTCTTTCTGTAGTTATTATCTGAACCATTCTGACATCGGACCGTCGTCCTCATATCCTCGGAACAAGAGGTTATATTGTCGTCAAGGCTTTATATAGGAAGGGAGAGGAGGGCGTGTTTGAAAAGATTTATAACCCATGTCCCTTCACAGGGGCGGGCCACTGATTGAGCAGAGCCCTAACCTTATGAAAACCCAAATCTCTCATTTGGAAGCTAAAATTACATTTCATCCCATCACGAATAATTTCATATTCAAACATTTAAATTGAACAACAATTCCATTTGAATCCGATAACTCTGATGTGTAGACTTTACACTGTAGAGTTTATGTCATCTTATCATTGATGAGAATGTCTCAGATGACAACCGAACTGATATCATATTCATTAAGTACCACCGCATATGTTCAATTGGTCGGATTACCAGAATATAGTTCATTTCCCCCCACCTTCTGATGTTCCCAGAATCTCTATGTTAACCAAGGGGTTTGCAAACATCAGTAGGGTAGAGAGAGGAAAAAGGGGGGAAGAGGTATTTATGACGGTCATAAACCTACCCCCCAGGCCAACATCATGACAGTGGTGACAGTGTTTCCTAGCCTCAGTGCAATGGGCAGCTGGGAGGAGGTGCTCTTATTCTCCATGGACTTTACAGTGTCCCAGAACTTTTTTGAGTTTGCACTACAGGATGCAAATTTATGCTTGAAAAAGCTAGCCTTAGCTTTCCTAACTGCCTGTGTATATTGGTTTCTAACTTCAAGATTCCTTCATGTTGGAATGTTGTTCTCTGAAGGTATTTATAAAGCTATGTAGTGTCTGGGAAAAAATTACACCAATAAAAAGCAAGTAAGTCAGCTTCAGAGACACAGTATGTTTTAGTGTTTTAGGGGGTAGGGATTAGAGGACGGAGTTTGTAAACAAACAGTTTCTTAATCATCTCCCATGAGTGTGTTTATTTGCTAAAAATAAATCAATGAATGACTAATAAGTTGTTAATATGGACAGAAACAATGGAACCATGCATACGATTTGGAATTAAACAAGCAACATCTGTGTGCCTCTCCTAACTGGGATCTAGCCACTGATTGGTTGGGTGGTGTACACAAGCTCAGTGTCTTTCCACCAGAAATGAATGGCCAGAAATATTTCAGAACTAAAATGCAGGAAAGGGGTTTATTACCTCACTGGTACAGACTGAGTTGAGGTTTGTATTATTTTAATTTTACCCCTCCTCTCTAAACCATCCGTTACTTCTCAAAAAACCCTATTATGTACACCATCGCCTGGCTCGAAGTTTAGTATGAACAACAACCATTTCTAGCCCGTACAGCCAGACCTCCCCCAGTTCTGTTACTGGCACAGTTTAGAGACATGGAATAATTTAACACTGCATCATGATGCCAGTGTTCTAAACTAAACTTTCCAGAATTTAAAATATCCTGGCAGACCATAATGGGCCTGTAACTAAACCTCACTCTCAAGCAACTGCTAAGTTAGATTTCTGGTCAAACTTCACTAGTTAATACCATTGCATGAGGCATCTCAATTAGAACTATCCACAATTTCCCCCATTTTTGAAATGTTTGCAAATGGTATATATTCAGATGGAGACAATGCTTCCACCCAAGTCTCCTTTGACCTAAAAAGTGAAGGTTATATATTTATGTACCCACAATTCACAGGCCTATCTCTTGGGAACGGATGCAGGCATATGTGTGTCAACATGTCACTGCAGAGATTCCTCACAGGCTCATTATTGCAATGGGACGTTATGAGTCCTGTGGAGCGCTGCACTACCCTGCCTCTGCCAGCATATTGGGCTATCTGGCTGAGTGTGTGCACTCTCTGTCATTAAGTTCCAAGCTTATATGGATTATTAGCCTTGGATAGTGACTCAACGCCTTTATGAGTTATCCACTCAGACCGTTGGCCTACAGGGCACTTCACTGCTGATGGCTCATTGTGGAAGAGAGAAAAACTATTATTACACAGACTGTTCTCTCTGATCCCGCATGGCAAGCGGTACTAGAGCGCCAAGTCTAGGTCCAAAAGGCTTCTTAACAGTTTCTACCCTCATGCCATAAGACTCTTGAAAGTTAACCAAAGGGCTACCCAGACCCCTCTTTACGCTGCTGCTACTCTGTTTATTATCTATGCATGGTCACTTTAACTCTACCTACATGCACATATTACCTCAATTACCTCAACTAACCGGTGCTCCCGCACATTGACTCTGTACCGGTACCCCCTGTATATAGCCTCACTATTGTTATTTTACTGCTGCTGTTTAATTATCTGTTACTCTTTCTATTTTTTTTAAACTTATCTATTTTTTACTTAAAATCTTTTTCTTAACTTCTTAAAGCATTGTTGGCTTGTAAGTAAGCATTTCACTGTAATGTCCACTACACCTGTTGTATTCGGTGCATGTGACAAGTAACATTTGATTTGATCACATATGCGCTCTAAGTGTGGGTAATTCCTCCCAGGGGCCTCATCCACATATGGTACATCTCGCACTAAACTTTAGCAGGGTTATTATTCCTTATTGTTTCATGACAAGTGTCATAACTGTCCTGTAAGGATCCAAATAGGTCAGATCAGCTTTGCAATAAATAACTTCAACCAGACCCTCTCTCACCCGCAGAGGGGGGAGAAGGGAACTGGTGGGGGGTTGACAGCTTACGCTCTGTGGTAAATCAAGGACAGAACATTCAACTATCTCCCTCTTCAAATTCACCTAGAATGAGTCTTTGTTTCAACAGACATTTTCCCGACGAAACTCTAACACGTTCTAAAGCGAATACTGGAACAATATTTCGAACATAGAATGTGGGGAATGGGAAGAGGTGACCTAAAAGATCACTGATATTGGTTTGGTTGTTATTTTGTGATGTTATTAAAAATGTTATAAATACTATAACTTGAAAATTATGCACACTTTATGTGTGAAGTGTCCATCCAATGCGTGCATGAAATATGAAAAATGATGAAAGGGATTTCATTAAGAGAGGGATGTGATTTTAGAAACTATAAGAGGAAAATGTTTCTATAACTTTGTACAAATAAGTAGTCGCCACCCCCTTGAGTGAGGTCAGAGAGCATGTCAGCCGGACGGAACCACCCGTTTGGAAGAACTGTTTAAAATTATGGCTTAAGAATTAACATATCAGACCAGAAAGACATTGAGCTGCAGTTCATTTAAAGTGGTTTAAATTTTGAATCTCAACACGAGGTAGAGACAATAAAGTTACTTCCCGTACAATCACTGGTACGGCTGATTAGCTGTCCTAAGTAAGGTATGTAGAAAAGCAAATTTAAGTGGGACCATTCTACTACTCTCATCACCCCATTGGGAACCATCGACACGGCTGGCTAGCCTATCTTCAAAGAAGCATTTCCAGAGCAAATGGAAGTAGAATAAACTCTGTAGTTCTGTTCAGGACTACACAACAATTCACCGGATACCAGATGACAGCATAGGAGAACAACAGTAGAAGATGGGTGGGGACACCTTTTGGACAATCGTAGCCTTACAAGCATGCCGCAAAAAGGCCCAACATCTGTGCAAAGTATATGTATACTGTGCAAAGTATATGATTACTGTGAGAGTCGTTTCTAAACTGTACCAAGGTATCATGTCTCTGTCCCTCTGTCCTCCCCCTCTCCATCTCTTTTGTAACAAGCCGCCATATTGTATCAGTCCGCTAGGGACCCGTTTCTAATGTATTAAGTGTGTATGTTTATCCTGTGTTACCATTTAGTTAGCTAATAAATAAATAATTCAACCAATTTGTGTAGTACTGAAGGCTGTGGTTTTGGCAGATGCAGGAGGTTGAATGATGATATAAGAAGTTATGATCACTAAGTTGACTGTTTATAGATGTGATAGGTTAAACAAATGTGGTTTCTAATGACAATTGAAATGTACAAACTATGGCATAAGGGAACAATGAGCGGATAAGAGACAATTAGTGATTTCGATTAAGACATTAATGAGCAATCTAAAAAGGACATAGTCAATATTACTATTTTTTCAGCACTTTTAGAATGTACAGCGACAGAATTGAGAACATGGGCCGTTCTTACAGTTTTCCCCCTGTACAACAATTCAGAACCATAGGATAAATAAAGGGGCATATAAGCAGACAATGAAAGCTCTTACAATATTCAATGATGATATTTCTCTAAAACAGGCTATTGGCTATATGTGCACCACCAAGTCAGAACAGTAGGCTAAGTTATGAGGGGGAAAGGGACAAAATTATTGGGGTGAGGCATATGGGCTACTAACAGTTACTACACAACATATACTTAGTATTACTTTCTTAGCTACAGTATACGTATCTCCCTGGCAAATTACATAATTTATGCAGCAGCATATTAGACATTTCTGGACTCACCTTGTTGTGCTGTGCTCACTTGAACAGGAAGGTGGCACGGCAGTCCTTCCTGGCATTCTCTGGATTTATGATGATTTCAAGACAACTGGGAACTCGGGGAAAAAACAAGGTTGAATCATGACATCTTCAGGTCAGAGCTCTAGAAAGAGGCCTGAGTTCCTAACGTGGAATTTCGAGTCGGATGACTGTTCAAAACTTGATTTCCCAGTTGTCTTGAACTCAAAGTCTGAGATTTCCCAGTTCAGAGTTTCCATGTGTTTTGAACGCAGCAGAAGTCATGCTGGTTGATAACATGGCCAATGTATTCAACCTTTTGTGGTCCATGGTGTTGCATGTGAATGTTTATCCTTTTACGCTTAGAAAAGAGACCCTTAAACCCAGACTTGGACCACACACCTTCTCCATTGAATAGCAGGCTATTGATTGCTTTGCAACACTTGCAGTTAGCCACTGATTCCTTCCACTTCCAACTTGTTGTGTAATGTTTATGTCCAATGGTCGATGAGCACCGATACACTTTATCTGTAATTTCTCGTCATATGACAAGGATAGAAAAGGATTTTCCAGTAGATTGTCAACTTTATTCATGATTATGACTGCTTGTCTAGCTTGCTAGCTAAGGTTTTGTAAGTATGACCAATGAAAGCTACGGTAGCTATAACGTGATTTGACATAATTTTATCAGTGGACAATGACCTTGAGCCTTCTTGGATGGGCACTTCTAATGTAAATCTGTGGCAGCACCCAAGAGGCTTGTATTTTCGAGCTCTTCTGTAGTTTTTGCGGTGCCATAGTGTCCCAATGAGTGACAGAACACTGAGTCAATCAAGGCACATCTAGAGAACACTACCAACACCTACGCTCTGTATTTTCCTCTGGCTGCCCCTCCACCACAGAAAGCACTGAGCTAGGCTAGACACCTGCATTTTGGAGCTGCCTTATTCAAGAAAGCAAAAAAGAAACTGTTTGTATGTGGGTTTATTAACTCAATTATTATGATTTATTTTTTAAACAGTTGGGGCTCAAAACAGGTGCTCTACCCCACCTGCCCTGAATGACAGATCACCACTGCATATTCCTAGCATGCAACTGACTACATCCAACTTGTGACTTTACAAACTTGTTGGATGCACATTTGCAGTTTATTTTGGTCGTGTTTCGGATTATGTTGTGCCCAATAAAAATGAATGGTAAATAATGTATTGGGACATTTGGAGTCACTTTTATAGTAAATAAGAATAGAAAATGGCTGTGTTTGAAATCTGGCTTGCCTACTGCTTACTTAAACTGCATGGGTCTACTGTGTACTAGTCACACTACTTACTATTTAGAATGTACTGTTTAGTAAAAATGTATGTAGTGATTAACAAATATCATATAATGCTCAATTGCGTTGATATCTGCCATTCGTTAATTTTGTACATGTCGTCAACGATCTAAGCCTCTGTTTACCCCATAGTTGCACACGCGTCAGCATTGACTGATTATGTTGAATGAAGGTCCCCAGTCCCCCTCTCTAACTTCCCGTTAATCTGTTTTCCTGCTATAAAAGAAATAAGGAGAAGGAAGGGGTGGTGTGTGAGAAAACAAAAATGACCAATGAGCGTTCATGTTTTTGGGGTACTTTAATTCCTCATCTTTCTTCGGCTGGTTCCCAAGCCGGGTTGTGTTCATACCAAAGGGTACCTTCTTAAGTCTTTGCAATCCTAACATACTCACTAATGCTCTATTAGCAATGACCTCATATGAGCGGTGTAGTGTGGCCCCTTATCACCATTTAAGGTTGGAAAAAAAATGGTCACTACCCATTTCCAATGTATCATGAATGCATTCATAGGGGTTTATGAATTTTTATGTAGCCACAATCTTTTGTGAATGCTGACAGCAAGTGATAATACATGAAAAGATCATTACAACACAAGGTCAGGGATGAATGCCACTATGGAGTATTGACTAGAGAGATCGATAAACACATATTGAAAGATTATTGGAATCTGTGTGGGTAGTTGGACAGGTAGGATGACTGACAATGAAGGTGAACAGGTGTCACGGGTCAGGAGACAGAGGAATGGATGAGACTGAGGCAGGAATTCCTTTAACCATAAAGTGGTATATTTACTGGGTAGTCTGTCTGTGCTACATAACAAAGGAAACAGAATAACATGTATCCAATCAAATTCATAATCACAAAGGTCAAATCATAACAATCATTTTCATTTGGTAATTCAATTAGGTAATTCAGCAATTCAGTTCAATAAGAAGTCAATGGGAATCATCATTGAGTCATTTAGGCTCATAATTATTCATCATAATCAGGAGAATAATAATACAATAATCAGTGATCGGTATTCAATCTATAATCTCCATCAGTTCGATTTCAGAATTGAGCAGTTCAGCAAACAATAATGACGTTTCATATTTCACCATTTCAAGTTTGTGTTCATATGTACATGTAATTACATTACATATGACAATATATCGATGGCATACTTGGCCTGTGATGATCTGTAGGGTCATCCAAGCAATAGGTTTGAAGCATGCTCTCCAAGCCGCGCCCTGCAGGAATAACTATAAACAATAACTGATGGCCCGCTCTCCCGATCACAACAGATAGTTCAGATGAAAGGTTCAGATTTGGTGGATTCATGGACGCACAGAACTTCTGGATTAGACGGAGTTAAGGAAGAGAAAGCAGCGAGATCGGGTGATGGCGATTTCCTCCTGAAGTTGAGATCTGTTGGACATTTCCACCTGACCTAATTAAAGTGCCCCTGGCCCAGCTGAGTAGGTGGCCATGAATTAAATAATTATTCCACCAACTCCATGGGCCTTTACTACACATACATTATAATATCTCTGACATGAGGAAAAATATGTCATTGAGGCAGACCCTTGGATGTGTTGCACATACAGAACATACAGTATCTTTCCCATGGCCCTTGATACCTTATAGGTTCTGAATGGTTGATGTCACAAAATACTATCATGGAATGGTTTATGGAACCAGCGATAAACAATGTTATTACTCATCTCTATCAGTATAGCTACCAGAGCGAGGCTGAGCCCCAACTACAAAGAGAGATGCCTGGGACTGAAGGGACTATTATTCATCACAGCTTTATGCCACAGGCCACTTCTCTCTGGCTGACCTTTAGCACTTTCCCCCGTCTCTTATTCAGAGTTTATTTTCATCCACATTCAAATCCCCTGCTAATGACATTTTCAGCTGATTTATGTCCTAATGATTGCAGGGTCTTTGCTCTGGGTTCCGGCTATTTCACACTCCAGTGAGTCAGTGGAAAAGGTTGTTCATGACAGGTTGGGAAAAGACAGGAATGATAATGTTGTCATCTCAATAACTGTGGTTCATTCAGGCACCTCAGACTACATTGCCGACATGCCAAGCTGGCAAGGTGGACAGGGACAGAGTGGAGGGAGGAGATAGGAGGAGAATAATTGATATACAGGGCACTGTACCATGACTTTTCATATTGGTTCTAACCATGCACGTTGAGATTACTAATATTGGAGAGTTGAGTTTGAACCGTGAGGATATGTATTGACTTCTGAGAGCTGCTATCTGTCTTCTCCTGGGCAGCCTCAAAGAGAGATTACATTCGGCAGTTTCTGCTTAGCGGGGCACATTTATCTATGGATGAAAAATTGATCTTGTGGTTAATAAGAGAACTGAAAAACACAAATCTGTATTAGAGCCCTATCTCCATACAGGATGTTTAGTGTTTTATGGAAATCATATACAGTATAAGGCTGCCTGCCCTCCCTGACTGAGCATTGATCATGCAGAATGCAATGCATTATATACGACATTAAAGAGATTCTCTGGTACTTTTGTATACTTTTTAGACCAGGGATGGGCACCTTTAATGGGGGTGGGTGCCACAAAAAAACTGAATTCATTATGAGGGGGCGCAGTGGCTCGTGGGTCTGCGTACTCACACCAAAACTATTATTGGTCCGCGGGCCTACAAAAGGGGGGCCAGTTTCCCATCACTGTTTTAGACAGTAGTTCTGGCCCAAGTGGGCCAGAGAAACAGTTTCTTTCAAACTAGGGATTTCAAGGCTAATTGAGGTAAAACAGTAATTCTGCTCATAGATTATGCATGTATGAACTACACATTGACACATCCAGACCAAAAAATACTTAGTAGTCGCCAACGTTCTGGAGCATGTCTTGAAAAGACTCCTGTCCTGCTTCAGAGAACAGGATGGAACTTAGCACGGGATAGATCAGAATAAGGATTGACATGATAAAGGAAAGGCATCCATCATTCATGGAACATTGCTGTCGAATAGAAAACCAAAAAGAAGTCCATGCAGCGTGACTAAGGTTATGTTTGATTTTACGCCTATATGTACAGTTACCAAGACCTATGCAAGCACAAGCTCTATAAAATGGCCTGACCTTATCTGGGCAATCACTCCATACAGACAGAATTCATTTAGGCCAAATGCTCTTCCTGCCTTCCGGGGCTCAGTCGAGAGCCTCAGGGACAGAGGTTTCTTTTCAATGTACTAGTTTGGCTGGTTAGAAGAGACGTGTAACTTTTCAAAGCAATCATGCAACCCTAAGTACAGGGAAATGGAAATGGCTTCTGAAGAAACACACACATGCTCCTAACTCCTGGGCTTCTGTTGATAAGTGGGGGAAATCAGAAGGCTAATCTCAGTGCTCAGTTGCTGATTGCAGTTTTCATAGGCTGTTATTTCTTCCAATACGGGAGATGGGAGGAGGGAGGAAAGACACTTACATTGGAATTGATGACCCCTTCAACAGTGACTTCTAAACTTCCTGGCACATCTTGTATTATTCATCCTATCCTTAGGTCCTCCCTTCTAACTCTGTTTATCTTTCTCTGTGACAATGTGCTATCTTGGTGACAGACATAGACACCCTGAATCACCCTTCATTTATGAGCTGAATTATCATTCCAACAACTACAGAGTCACTGGATCCTTCTATGAATAGAACTTCAACTTCCTCCCATTACTTCAAGATAAATATTTTCGTCACCCCTGACTTTCTGACCAGTTCTGCAGATCTAAACAGCACTCATCTCCTGGCATCCCACCCAGACAATGTTCTCCAGAAGCATCCAACCCTTCCCTCCATCACCCCTCTTTTCCAGACCCCACAACCACTTTGGCTCCCTGTCTTGGGCCCAGAATGGGAAGGCTTTTTTGTTGTTGTTGCGTGTGGTAAACCGACGGGTGGTTAGGGGAGCTTAAGTGCAACTGTCAGGAATCTGTGGGGAGAAGAAACAGCAGTCATTTGAGCTTTCTGTTAATTATGTCTCCAAGAAATGACTACAGCAAATCCTGCTCAATCCTATATCTCAAGTGGATAATTTGTGTCAAAAAAGGTGTTCTGTGAGATGACAGTATGCACTTGTTTAAATGCACACAAGAAGTTCAAGAGTCTACAGACATCATGGCCTGAATGTCACTGTGGACGCCCACTGAACTGCAGACTAAATGTCTGACTCATTTTCTTATGCAGGCACAGTAGAATCTTCATCAGATAGTTGAAATTCGGGTGAGAGGAAATCACAGTCATTTCTAGAGATAATTGTTGTTCCTTTTATCCCAAATCAAGGCGTTTCAGTGTCCGGGTCCAGATTGCATTGACCAAATTCCCCAAAGTGAGTGAGTATGAGTGGCTTGACGGCCAAACTGCCTGTCTTTCTTCTGCCCTCAGGAAGTGGACATTGTGACACTCAGGAAGTGTTGTCACAACAGTATATTACTGGATAAAATTGTGACAGTGCAAAAAGTGGAATATGAGCTTATAGACTTAAAAGGGAGTGAGTTAAATTGGAGATTAAATACTTTCAAGAACATATGGCTTTGTTCCAATGCTGCTCCGCTACCAGTTGGATCCCCAGGGCCAGAGATACTGTTGGACACTTGGGTGTTTCACTAAGCAATAGGACTTGTTCCACTGCTCAGTTTCTGTTTAACGATTGCTGCAGATGAGATGCCATACTGCGTCGTCGCCAACAACCAGGTGAGTCATTCAGCTCCAAAACCTAAAACATGTGGCCCTGATCTTGGCCTTCTGCCTCTCAGTCTGAGGTCTTGAAATGAGGACAAGGCAGCGCTTCAGAGGACAAAATAATTCATTCTGTTAAAAACACAGCCATGTTTATAATGTGTTTCTCTTACAAATGTGGAGTTACACAGTTTACATTACAAGTTTACAAGTTGTTTCTGATTTTGGCACAGCATATGAAAATAACTGTGTCAAGAGTGTTGATGTTGTGATAGCATTATGGTCCTGTACATCATACACATCACAGAGGCAAAACTCAAGTCCGCCTCTATTAGGGATTTGAGCCTCATGCCAAAAAATGACCGCACCTCTCAATGGCGAAACAGCAATCTAGGATCTGTGCCTGCAAGACCAAAATCAAAGGGACAATTTTTTGGTCCAATTTATTTCAATACCACTTCAAAAGGATTGAAGAACAATCTGAATCACTTTGACCATCCTCTCTTATATGTCTTATATGTTAGCAGGTTGAGGTCCTGAAAGAAACAGAGAGTTGCACTGCATGTATTAGTGGTTGGTGAATGGGACAGGGTGAGAGAAGTTAGGTTACAAGGCTTAGACGTGCTGTTGGAGGACCCTGGGGTTATTGGTGCCAAATGGCAATCTTTTCAATCGCTAATTATGGTGAGAGATGGAACAATGGCGTCCACTACAAAACAAGGCAGTGGAAAATGTTGTCTGAGGCCCAGTAATTCAGACTACAGCATAAGTTTAACCTAAACTGCTGGAGTAAAGTTTCTGGGTCAAAAAGTGGCTTTGGGGCTTGTGGTTGAAGACCACAAACATTGAAACCCGCAATGTTTCATAGGGTTCTCTGCTTAGGGTCCAATGTCAACAACGAAAAGCACCCAGTGGCGTTCCGAGGGTAACCTCTCAGTGATGATGGTCCTGGTAAATGTGTGATGCGATATCTGCCTTCGCTATCAGATTCTGGCCTGCACCAAACGAATCCTCTCCTACCAATCAAAGTGAAGCACTACCAGTGCCCAAGATGTTTTCTTTGCAAGTGTGCCAGCCAGTTCTAGTGCAAAGAAACATTAATTGGGACATAGTACAGCAGAGCATTTGCTCAGTTGCAGTCAAGGCCCTGTCATAGCAGATTTATCTGGGCTACCACCTAAAGAAAGTAAGGTAATAGCTGTTAACCTTTTCCCACCTGTCTTTGGAGTCTCAGCTGTGGTAGTGGTGATTATGTTGCTCTAGCTGTGTAAATATAACATTAAACACCTAATAAGCACACCTTGTACTTGAACTAAAGTTTTTCTTGTACATTTTTGGAGTAGAGCACTTTTGCAGGGTGAAAAGGCCTCTGCTTTCTGCTCCCTCTCTTTCCACTACTCTTTCCTCCATGACCACAGAGTTAATACCCTGCCTATAAGGTGTTGATCTTAGCTGCCCTCCAGGTTCCATACTGATTTGACCTGTCAGTGTCTGGGCCTGATTAAGCCAAGCAAATAGCCTCACCTGTCTCTAATGTTGGTCTGTGAAGTGTGCTGGCTGGCTGGCGGACTCACACAACCTGATAGATTCCATTGCTTGCTTCATTAGGCTGTCAGTCAAGGACAATGTTTTTTCTGTCTGATTTTGTAGTAGCTGAAAGAATATACTGTAGATTAAGATATCTTATATACCATAGACCTCTGCTGTTTTGACATAGGATGGCATATCAAAACCAAACATTGTTTTTCTGCGGGATTCTGATTTGGTAGAAAAGGAATGGTTAATTGTTGATGAAGGGGACACGGGGTATCTAAGGCATTCCCCTGCTACTCAAAAAGAGCACACATAGTACTGTGTATAGGACTACGTCTGATGGTCTTATAGGTTCACTGTCAGCCCATGGCTCATTATGAAATTATATTGTTCTTACTTGCTTATACACAGTAACATCTTGAAAAGGAAGTGTGATACATTGAAATGTAGAATATTTATTGGAGATGCTTTTTAATCCAAGACCAGGCTTAATCTCTGTCCCAGAAAATGTGTATTATGTGGCACCTTATGTTACTTATGTTACTATAATGTTGCTCAACATAACACCTGGCAGACATCTGTGACAGACATCTGTAAAATGTTATTATTTTCATTTTATTGAAAATATACTGTACTTTGCATACCTCTTCTTTACCATAATTCCCAAAAATGTTTTGCAGGAACATGAAAAGTTATTCAGGCTATGTTTTGATTCCCAAGAGCATAACCAATAGGCTAGTAAATCCAGAAAATGTCATGTTTGTATACACTAAAGGTGCTTGAACCAACCACTTTGAATATTTTCACTCGAGGAATTGAATTCCTTTAAAATAGATAGTATAGACATGATGGCTATTTGCATGTGGAAACTTGACTGCACCTTTAAATGGCAACTCCACAACTTTTGCCGACAGCACAATACCAGTGTCAACATACACTACATGACCAAAGTATGTGGTAATCTGCTCATCGAACAGGCTTCCCACTAGTTGTAACATTGCTGCGGGGACTTGCTTCCATTCAGCCACAAGAGCATTAGTGAGGTCAGCACTGATGTTGGGCGATTAGGCCTGGCTTGCAGTCGGCATTGCAATTCATCCCAAAGGTCTTCGATGAGGTTGAGGTCAGGGCTCTGTGCAGGCCAGTCAAGTTCTTCCACATCAACATCGACAAACAATTTTGTGCACAGCGGCATTGTCATGCTGAAACAGGAAAGGGCCTTCCCCAAACTGTTGCCACAAAGTTGGAAGCACAGAACAGTCTAGAATGCCATTGTATGGTGTAGTGTTAAGATTTCCCTTCACTAGCCCGTACCATGAAAAACAGCCTGGGATCATTATTCCTCTTCCACCAAACGTTACAGTTGGGACTACGCATTTGGACAAGTAGCTTTCTCCTGGCATCTGCCAAACCCAGATTTGTCCGTCGGACTGCCAGATGGTGAAGCGTGATTCATCACTCCAGAGAACGCGTTTCCACTGCTCCAGAGTACAATGGCGGAGAGTTTCATACCACTTCAGCCGACACTTGGCATTGTGCATGGTGATCTTAGGCTTGTGTGCAATTTTATACAACTGTCAGCAACGGGTGTGGTTGAAATAGCCAAATCCACTAATTTGAAGGGGTGCCCACATACTTTTGTATATAAAGTGTATGTGAATAATTCTGCCCTGTGACATCATCAAAATTTAAAACATTTAAAAAACTGGGATTTTCAAACACTATAAGATCTGCAGTGATTTGGGGAGCAAGAAAATAGAAACTTTTTTCACTTTTAATGCTACCCTGTGTTGTCACAGAGGAGCATTTTTAAAGACTTTTCTTCCTATCTTTTTAACCACAAATCATAGAAACCCACTGTTTTCACATATGTAGACACTGGTTTGGTGCTGGAGATTATGAATATAAGGTTGAAAAGTGGCGGAATTGCCCTTTAATAACGCTGTTATAACGAAACATTTGTCAAACTCCTGCCAGCTGTTTTGTTTGAACACTGTAAGATACTGTACTTTGACATTAGGTTACATTACTTGATCTTAGGACGTTATAGTTACATGTTAACGTGTAAAGTTGGTTGTTAAATAAAATGGCTGCATTAATAGAATATCTAATTAGTTTCCAATAAGTTATTGGGTAGCACTCCCAGTTCCCTTTCACTGAACTACTGTAATAAGGACACATGCATTCCTCTCGCGGACTCAAGAAGCCCCGGGGCTGCGTCGACGCGGTACAAGTCTATAAAGAGGGCTGAGCAACGAAACAAACGTTGAATAGTAAATGGTTGGCTGTGCAACCTTTTGGAGACTGGGTCTTGTTCTTGGTGACGGACTTCTCATGCGGTTGCTCGTTTTATTTTCTTTAGGAGAGAATGAGGCACTCCTCCGAATACATGTCTTCACTATCAGCTCAGGTGAACCATTGTTGATAATAAGTAACATTCTCGAGGATGAATCTCTGAGTTTCAGGAACTTTTGAATTTCATGGTTCACAGTGAAATTATTTAACATCTGAAAACCAAAGGAATAAATCTGAATTTGTTTCTATGGATTCACTGTTTGGTCAGGTAATATCATTAATAATTATTTCACACCATTAATGATCTTCGGTTTGAAAAAAATAAATGCAATTTATCCTTTAGCTAGGTCTTTTTCATTTTCTGAAATTTGTACTAAGAATGGCATAATCAAGTTACTGATTTACAGCAAGTAGCCTATGCTGCCGAACTAGCTATTTACATAAATAAATTCCGTTTTGACAATGCACACAGATCCCTTTTAATTTGGATATGGCAAATTAATTGAATAGAACATAAATCATTCAGGAAATTTACAATGATCAATTATTAGTATTTATTTTACAAAATGGGTAAAAGTAGGAGAAAGAATTGTTTGCCTGGTCAAACGTTACACTCCATGTAGTTAGTCGTTACATACACTGTTCATCTTAATACGGCTTTTTAGAAGAACCATACATGCTTTTTGTTTTACCAATAGTGAGTGCACATGTACTGGGCTGAATTAGTATGATTTCATTTCGATTTTAAACCTGCAAATGTTTTCAACTCTCTCATTCATCAATGTCTTTGGGTGCGTTCGTAAATTGCCTCCAGTATGTCAGAGTGGCTATGTGTCGATTGTAAATTCAGAGCGTTGTCAGATTGTCTGTTCATAAATTCAGAGGCTTCGCTCTCGGAGTGTTCAGAGCGCACACTGGACGCTCTGGCCGAGGAGTAGGGTTGATCCGAGCGTTCTGACCTCACGACAGCAGTCAAGCACCAAAGCTAACTGGCTAAAATTGGCTAGCTTGCTTGCTACTTCCAGACAAAAATTAGAGAACACCTCACTCTGACCATTTTACACTCGATTAGGCTGTTTTCGTGTTATCTAGAGCGTTAGTGACTGTAACTGTTCTGCTTGCAACAATTGAATAACGTTTTTTTTGCCGACGTTCACTAACACCGGTCATATTCAATCATTAATCAGTTATTCTGTGCTCTGGCACACTCAGACGAGAGTGCTCTGAAATCGGAATAGATAGAGTGAATTTACAAACGCACCCTTTTTAAGACATTTTGGTTTTAGATTAGAAAAGTCAACGGAACAAGGACTGCAAATGCACCCTACAAAACTGTAGAAGCTATGTCATGTTTGGGCAGGTGCATTCCATTTGTGTGTGTGTTTCCAATGAACAATGGTATGGTCTCTCTGCTACAAATCGCCATTGCTAGATCGATTCTGAGTAACTCATGAGAAAACACATTATACAGACTAGGCACAGTATAGGATTTTATGTATAGCTAATTTTGGAAGAAGTATTGTGACTATGTTCTGTTATTCTGTATTGAAGGGTGTGAAGAAGAAGGGGAAAAGTGATTTGATTGGCATCGTATAGCTACTGCATAGGGACTACGCCTATGGGTCTGCTATTATGATAGAGCACCTTTCACAGAATGTGTTCTGTGTCACTGTCAGACACGGTCAAGACTTGAAGGAGCACCTTTCACAAGAACTGCCTTAATTTGTCCTACATTCTCAGGTTGCAGAGTACCACGAGGGAGAAACTGTTTGGCCTTTGTCTACAATAGGCTATGTAAAGGACACTCGCTAGGTTTCCATTGAATGCCTGTCAATTGGCAACAGAATATTCTTAAATACGAATAAAAACAATAGCCTATGCGCATTTTCCCACCAGAGATGTGTTCCTCAAATGCATTTGTTGAGGGAAAAGGCAGTGCGTGATGACGTAGTGCACTTTAAAACAACTTTTGCGGTTAATCTCCCATGTACCCGAATAAAAAATACAAGCTAAATGGGTTTCCATCGCATTTTCAACTCTACTGGTGGTTTTGTCCCCCCCCAAAATGGCTTTATATAGCGAATGTGTCCACTCTTGTCTTGGTATGTGTGCTCTAGCGAAAAGCTCCCAGAAAGGCCTACAGTCCGGCTGGACTACCTACATGATGCAATTATCTATGGAGAAGAGCGAGATTATTTTTATTTGTCAAATGGCAGCCAAGCATCATGATCATGTCACCAAAATAAGATATTTATAGGAAAGGAGCATCAAGCTCATCACCGTGCACTTTCACCATGTGAAGTTCACCATAATTAATTTCATGTGTAGCCTAATGAACTGTATGCTAACTGTCATAAAAAGGTTAGATGGAAACCTGGTTAGTGTCCTTTAAATAGCCTATTGTAGACAAAGGCCAAACAGCTTCTCCCTCGTGGTACTCTGCAACCTGAGAATGTAGGACAAGTCAAGGCAGTTCTTGTGAAATCTAGACGGTGTCTGACAGTGACACAGCACACATTCTGTGAAAGGTGCCCTATCATGATAGCAGACCCATAGGCAGTAGCATAAGGATGACAATTGTGTGGTCCGACTCCGGAAAGCATACCGTTTTTTTAGGCTACACGTTAAATCAATTATGATGAACTTCACAGGGTGGTGAAGGTGCAAAGTGATGAGCTTGATGCTCCTTTCCAATAAATATCTTATTTTGGTGACATGATCATGATGCTTGTCTGCCGTTTGGCAAATACAAATAATCTCGCTCTTTTGTCGATAATAACTCATTGTATAGCTCAATATCCGCCCTGCACTCAACGCGCCAATGCCAGTGGTACCAAAGTGGTAGCTACTAGGGTTCCATCCAATAGGCAACCGATTTTCATGAGAATATTCTAAAATCTGCATATGCACATTTTCCCACAAGAGATGTGTTTCCAGCAAATTTACTTTCTGCGGATGAAAGGCTGTCTGTGATGAAGTAGTGTAGTGCACATAAAAATAACTTTTGCGGTTACATTCCCATGTACCGAACACAAAATACAAGTTAGATGTGTTTCCTTCGCATGTTCAACTCTACTGATGGTTATGTCACAAAAAATGTTGAGTTATATAGCGAATGTGCACTCTGGTCTTGGCAAGTGCGCTCTAGCCAACAGTTTGCAGATAAAGTGCGGGTAGGCTACTTACATGATGAGATTATTATGGACAAAAGAGCGAGATTATTTGTATTTGGCAAACGATAGCCAAGCACGATCATCATGTCATCAGAATAAGACTATCGATATTTATTGGAAAGGAACATCAAGCTCATCCCCTTCCACTTTCACCACCATGTGAAGTTCATCATCTGTAGCCTAATAAACTGCGTGCTTTCCCGATTCCTAGTGGCAAGACATCACACCATATCATCGCGTGACTCCCAAGTTTATTTCGATATGATGATTATTATATCATTATATTTACCAACTCAAAAAGTTACCAATTTATCTAGCTTATTTAGTTTTGTCCACATTTTGACATTTTAAAACACTTTAAGCCATCAGACCTGTCATGACATTTTTTATCCAACTTAAATATACAGTGCATTTGGAAAGTATTCAGACAGATCCCTTGACTTTTTACAGTCTTATTCTAAAATAGATTAAAGAGTTCCCCCCCTCCTAAATCTACACACCATACCCCATAGAGACAAAGAAAAAACTGGATTTTAGAAATTGTTGCAAATTTATTAAAATAAGGGAAATATGACATTTACATAAGTATTAAGACCCTCAAGGACATTCAGAGACCTGTCCCGAAGGGACTCCTGCGTTGTCTTAGCTGTGTGCTTAGGGTCGTTGTCCTGCTGGAAGGTGAACCTTCACCCCAGTCTGAGGTCCTGAGCGCTCTGGAGCAGGTTTTCATCAAGGATCTCTCTGTATTTTGCTCCGTTCATCTTTACCTTGATCCTGACTAGTCTCCCAGTCCCTGCAACTAAAAAACATCCCCATATCATGATGCTGCCACCACTGTGCTTCACCGTAGGGCTGGTGCCAGGTTTCCTCCAGACGCTTGGTATTCAGGCCAAAGAGTTCAATCTTGGTTTCATCAGACCAGAGAATCTTGTTTCTCATGGTCTGAGAGTCTATAGGTGCCTTTTGACACCAGTGACTTCCACCTGGCCACTCTACCATAAAGGCCTGATTGGTGGAGAGTTGCATAGATGCTTGTCCTTCTGGAAGGTTCTCCCATCTCCACAGAGGAACTCTGGAGCTCTGTCAGAGTGACCATAGAGTTCTTGGTCACCTCCCTGACCAAGGCTCTTCTCCCTCTATTGCTCAGTTTGACTAGGCAGCCAGCTCTAGGAATAGTATTGGTGGTTCCAAGCTTCTTCCATTTTAGAATGATGGAGAACACTGTGTTCTTGGGGACCTTCAATGCTACAGACATGATTTGGTATCCTTCCCCAGATCTGTGCCTCGACACAATCCTGTCTCGGAGCTCTACTGACAATTCCTTCGACCTCATGGCTTGGTTTTTTCTCTGACATGCATTGTCAACTGTGGGACCTTATATAGACAGGTGTGTGCCTTTCCAAATCATGTCCATTCAATTGAATTTACCACAGGTGGACTCCAATCAAGTTGTAGAAACATCTCAAGGATGATCAATGGAATCAATCAATTTGAGTCTCATAGCAAAGGGTCTGAATACTTACATAAATAAGGTATTTCTTTTTTTTTTTTAGTAAATGAGCAAAAATCGCTTTGTCATTATGGGGTATTGTGTATAGATTGATGAGGAAAATTTTGTATTTAATCCATTTTAGAATAAGGCTGTAACATAACAAAATGTGGATAAAGTCAAGGGGTCTAAATATTTTCCAAATGCACCATACTTTTCTTGCATAATAAGGTTGGATGGAACCTGGTTTATGACGGAAAAAAATCCTTACATAATGCAGGATAAGATTTATTGTTGTTAAGTAATAACTGAAAACTGAATGAGTTTTAGTTTCACCAGTAAAATTGGTATTTATTCTGTATCATAGGCTATTGGTGAGTTCGCAAGTTTGGTTATGGTAGTCCTTTATATTAGTGAGGTTAGGAGTTCTTCCTGGTCAACCGGTCAATGTATTAATCATAACACCTTTCCTATTTTCAGTGCCCTCCCACTCTGAGGACCCCGATGACTCCCAGAGGCCAGTGATGTTGGCCATGCAGCACTACAACTCCTCAGGCCTGGCTGCCCCCCATCTCCTCCCCAACCAGACCTGGTTGGCCATGGCCTGGAGGGCAAACATCACCACAGAGAGGCCCATGTCTCCCCCCAGTAACCCCACTGCAGCTGGCCTCTCCATGACCCTGGGCATCCTGTCCAACATCGTGGCCCTGGTCATCCTGGCCAAAGCTTACGCCCGCCTGCGCCGCCGCTCCAAAGCCACCTTCCTGCTCTTCGCCAGTTCCCTGGTGGCCACAGACTTTGCCGGCCACGTCATCCCCGGTGCCCTGGTGTTGAGGCTGTACTCAGCTGGGGCTGCAACTGGGCCTTTAGCTCGCCCTGCCACCGATGCCCCCTGCCAGTTCCTAGGAGGTTGCATGGTGTTCTTTGGCTTGTGCCCATTGTTCCTGGGCTGTGCCATGGCTGCTGAGCGCTGCCTGGGTGTCACACAGCCCCTGCTCCATGCCTCACTGGTCACCACGGCTCGGACCAAGATGGCACTGGCTCTCATCTGGCTGCTGGCTCTGTTTGTTGCCCTCCTGCCCTTCTTCAGGCTGGGGGCCTACACCTACCAGTACCCCGGGACCTGGTGCTTCATCAGGGTCCTGGGAGAGACTCAGGAGACGGACGTGGCCTTTGTCATGCTGTTCTCTGGACTGGGCCTGGCCTCTCTGACTGTGGCCCTGGTGTGTAATACCATCAGTGGGGTCACGCTGGTGCTTGCCAGACTGCGTAAGAAGTGTAAGACCTGCTACCGTCGCTCAGCCAAGTCCCACGACATTGAGATGGTGGCCCAGCTGGTGGGCATTATGATCACCTCTTGCATCTGCTGGAGCCCCCTGCTGGTAAGTTGAAAAATTTCAGTTCACTGAAACAACTCTACATGAATCAGGTTAGGGATCAAAACTGTCTTCATTGTGTTTCATTCGGGAATTAAGGTCTCTTTTCAATCCTTATCATGGAAATTCAGCGCTACAGCGTGATTGAAAGGCAATGCTCCCATGTTAGCGGCTACTGCATTCACGGTAATCGTTTCATATGTCTGCTCAATCGGAAAATCCCACATGAAAAAATACTAGTATACTATGATATAAATCAGGGCTGTTCCTGGAAATCAACACTGTTCCTGGAAAGCTGCCTTCCTGTAGGTTTTTGCTCCAATCCCAATCTAGCGCACCTGATTCTAATAAGTAGCTGGTTGATAAACTGAATCAGGTTAGTTACCACTAGAGTTGGAATGAAAACCTACAGGAATGTAGCTCTCCAGGAACAGGTTTGGAGAGCCCTGGTATAAATACTATAGTATTCACTGTAGTGTTTTTTCAGACTTCACTGTAGTATTCACTGTATTGCTTTTGCAGACATTCATGTAGTACTTACTACATTGTTTTTGTTTTATTATTTTTGACATAGATGTAGAGGCTTTCTCCTTCATGAAACCTACTAAATGAGCACAATTTCCATAACCTGTAGTTAAATCAGTCAGCTTGAACTCTTAACAGATAATTCAGCTCTTCTGCTATTTTCTATTACCTGTAGGGAACATAATATCTTCTATACTTGGCATGTACGTTTCTCACTTATGGGTGGCACAAAGTGGGATTGGGGAGGGGAATGGGCAGGGTATATGCAAATTAAATACTGTTGTCTTTACTATAGTAAAAAAGGTTAGTGTTTGTGCAGACTGTAGTGTCTTTGCGGACATTACTGTAGTATTTACTACAGTGTTCTTTTGTGGATCATACTGTAATATTAACTGTAGTATTCTACAGTATACTACAACATTCTATAGTAAGTACTACACATGATTGAGGGATACTACCGTGTGTAGTATAGTGTACAGTATACTACAGTTTACTATAGAATTCTGTAGTAAACTGTAGTAGTTTTGCGCTTCAGCGATACAGATTGAATAGAGCCCTTAATCTTCATTCACTGAGATACTGAAATGGATTTGACTTCAACTATGGAAACGAGAGTTAGAGCTCAATAATCTGAACTGATACGAGTCATCACCTACCAATGACCTGTGATAGGAATGACATGCTCTTCTGAATGTTCATGCATCCCATTCTCAGGCTGTGTGAAAGTGCAATGGTGGTTTACCATCAAATAAGAATGTTGTACATCCAAACTTCAAGTAATCCTTATAAATAATAGTAATGTTCATAATTGTTTGTTGCTCGGAGGAATATAAATATCCAAGATATTCTGACCTATAATTGTTTATTGATTTTTTTCAATTGAACCCTTATTTTACCAGGTAAGTTGACTGAGAACACATTCTGATTTATAGCAACGACCTGGACAAAAGTTACAGGGTAGAAGAGGGGGGATGAATGAGCCAATTGGAAGCTTAAGAGACAAGCCCGTAGTGAGATGCGGGGTGGTAAAAGCATAAAATAATATTGTAAAAATTCTCAGCTAACAAAAGTAATTCAACCTCTCAGTAAATCTCCAAGATATTCTGCCCCATAAACTCAAAGGCCTGAAATAATATAGAAAATCTCTGCTAACAATCCAGTACTATTTCATCCTCTTTTTGTACACCTTCTGAAATAGACACATGCCAGTTCCCAGTCACAAACATTATGATTCAGAATACTGCACCTAAAACAGATGGATAGACATGGTGCACTGCACTAAGGTGAGTAAATAAATAATCATGGTGGGCCCTTTCATTGACTAGATGGAATCAATTATAAATGATTTAAGGGCATGCTATGAAGGGCTTGAATAACACTGGCCTTGCTGGGCATCACCCTATTTCAGATTGGGTGACATTGAGAATGTTTGTCACGGTTCTCTATGGTGTTTAGGTCAGAGCGTGACTAGGGGGGTGTTCTAGTAATTTATTTTCTATGTTGCTGGTTTGTATGGATCATATTTAGGAAGCCCTTTCTCCCATCTGCTTTGTGGGATATTGTTTTGTTGAGTACTGATGTGTGCGGTGTTATTCACGGTCCTTATATGTTTATTGTTTTTGTTCTAGTTTCACGGTAATAAATATGTGGACCCAACACACCCTGCGCCTTGGTCCATCATTCATAACGATCGTGACAATGTTACAGCTTCTCTCCTTTTCCAGTCTTCTGGGAAAAAGCAATATTAGTCAACTAAAACAATTTCATACGATGACATGATGGTTTGATGATTTTTTTTTATCATTGACATTATTTTTTACAATTCCAATACTAAGAATTTTGTATAAACTGTTAATATGTCATATCAATTATTCAAGTCCAATATAAAAGTAACCATTCATTTTGACACAAACTGTGAGGAGTGAAAGAAGACAGACTATAAACCATGCTTCACTTAGAATAGCCTTGAGCTATTAAATCTCTTAATAAACTGTGGCCAATTGTTATAAAAATTGTAAATACAATTTATCAGGCTACAATTTTGATTTTAGAGCCTGTGATTTCTAACATCAATAAAACTATTCATAGGAACACGTTGTGAAGATGCATTTTGACTGCTCCATTTATGTTTTTGTTTGTTAATATGTGGCATTCTACAGTGTTAGGTAATGTAGATAAATTACTAGCAGTGTATGCAGATTGATGCAATCATATATACACCGGCTGAACATCTCTATATCCTGCACAACCCCTGTAAAACTAACCCAGGTATCTGTGTTCCTTGCAGATCTTTGGCCTGATGTCAGTCACACGGTCCTACAGCGGTTCCATAGGCAGTGACCAGGATACATACAGGAGGTTGATGGTGATGGGCGTCCGGCTGGCCTCCTGGAACCAGATCCTGGACCCCTGGGTCTACATCCTGCTGCGCCGGGCCGTGCTGAGGAAGATCTACCGCATCACAAAGAGCCGGGCCAGCTTCAAGAACAGCACCTTCCGCCATTGGGACATCAGCTCCTTCCAGAACTCTGAGAAAATAAACACTGTCAACAGGATCTGAGGAAGAAGAAAAGACACAGATAGAAAGAAACATCTTATCAAAGTCCTTTGTTGTCCTGGGTGCTTTATTTGCCACCCAACCCAACATGCTGGATTGAGGAGAAGACGGAACATCCAGTAGGATCTAACAGCAGTGTTGGTGTATCACACAAAAGGAAATACCTATTGCCTATAAGACCTATATTCCTTTATTGAGAACTGTGTGGGTCTGCCTGACTGTGAAAGTCTATGGGGTTTGGGATTGAAATCATCATCCTCCAGATCTTGGATTTCTTTCAGATTCATTTGATTGGCCAGTAAGACCTGCTTTTGACTGACTGTGGTGTGGAGAAGTCTCATCCTTTTATGGGAAACAGACAAGCCAGACTATACTCAAAGAAATTAAATGTCATAAACGGATTTATAACAGAAAAATCTGACCAAGTAAGGACAGTATGCCTCACCTGGATACTGGAGACATAGCACAGATAATTCTGCCCAAGAAAAAAGGTTTGTTGTAAAAGTGTCTGGTAGGTGACGCTTTCTCTGTGTACATAACAGTACATGAAATGAAGCTGCCTATAAGATCTCAACAACAAACAACAAACATCTCAAATTCTATGTGTGTGTGTGTGTGTGTGTGTGTGTGTGTGTGTGTGTGTGTGTGTGTGTGTGTGTGTGTGTGTGTGTGTGTGTGTGTGTGTGTGTGTGTGTGTGTGTGTGTGTGTGTGTGTGTGTGTTACTGTCAGTGTTTTTTGGAGTTCATACTTTGTTTGTGGAAATGTCAAAGTGCACTTTGACACATCATGAAGTCAGTGGCACTATGCCAAAGCAAAGTAAAGGCTGTCCTTTTACCTGTGCTTGAAGATGTGAACGACATACAGTATGTGTCAAACTTGTAATGCTATTAATGTGTGAATTGTGTGTATGTATTTATTGCTTATATTGTTTCCCCAATTGTCTGGGGACCTAAATGAAGCTAAGTGTTGCAAAAGCTATAGATTTTAATGTTGTCTAATAAAGTTTATGTTGCCTGTTACCCCGTCCCCACAGGAGGTCTTTTGCCTTTTGATAGGCCGTCATTGTAAATAATAATTTGTTCTCAACTGATTTGCCTAGTTAAATAAAGGTTAAATCAAAATAAAATAAACCACAAAATGGCCTGTCAGGGTCATAGCACCATGGTGCTAATCCCAGGAGAGAACAGAGGTGTGGAAAATATCCTCTGACAGGAGGAAGTAGTACAGAAATGATCTCAGTATAGGTATGAATTGATACAAGTTTTCATTACTCCTTCAATTGCAATGGTTGTAATGAATGTTAATTATTACTGAGTAAAGTGGTCTGTAATGGTTCATATTGATGAACTACCACAAATAATTTCCTACAATACATTCAACGTCTTACAATTGCATACATCTTCTCTGGGGTCTATGGAATTCTATGAACTCAATAAGACATTTGAAAATAAGACAGCTCTACATCACAGTTTCTCTTGAAAATGCAGAAACACAAAGGAATTTTCAAACAACAGTTTGTCACACCGGGCCAAATCGCCCCCCCCCCCATTTGGTCCAGTCCATTTCTTGGAACAGACTTTTATTTTCCCATTCTAATCGCCACTGACAAACAGCACCCGGCCGGACACAAGTCATTAGGCACTAGAATGCTTATGATATTCATTAAGCCAATCAACATGGAGGTAAATTGAGATGACTACTGCTTTCAGAGACATACTTAGACTTTGGCAAGCAAATCGGGGAATACATACTGTACATGTGACAAGAAAGCCAAGGATAGCGCACAACTGAACTCTCAGTGTGACTGTATATTATGATGTACTGTGGTTCATTTCAAGAGGCAAAGTGAATATCAGAGCAGCAAGCATGTATACCTTACTATGGGAGAACGGCCCCCATTCAATATCAGCTGTCTGTAAAACCCTGCATCTTGATTTCAGGAGTCGTACTCATACGCAATAGACTCTTCATTATACTACAGTGACACCTAGTTAATCTGGGGGGGAGAGCAATAGCATAGATATCACATTCTCAAGAGCTGCAGAGAAATCCAGAAAAATACAACAAACTTTCCTATAGTCCCCTAATCTACATTTTATCTTCATCATGGAAATTAATATTTATTAGTTCCAATGACTGTTCCGGAAGCACCAGCATACTTGCTAATCTGATTCTAGGCCCATTTATAGGGATATTGTCTGAGACAGATATGAAAACAACAAGCAGTCTATTAATGGCTCAAGGTTTAGGTTTGCTTGTATGGTAGTAGGTAACAGTACAAAAGACATTGACACAAGTACACAAATGGAGTCTTAGATCTTTGCTCCTTTCTAAAGTGCAACAGTGCTTTTACAGGATTAGATATGTTGCTGACAGTTACACAAAACCGACAAAAAACAATTACAAACAATGTGTCACGCCCTGACCGTAGAGATCATTTAATTCTCTATGTTTGTTTGGTCAGGGTGTGACTCGGGTGGGAAAGTCTATGCTTTCTGGTTCTTTGTTTTTGGCCCGGTATGATTCTCAACCAGGGACATCTGTCTATCGTTGTCTCTGATTGGGAATCATACTTAGGCAGCCTATTTCCCTTTTCTCATTTGTGGGTTGTTGTCTTTGTAAGTGGCAGGTATAGCCTTACAGAGCTTCACGTTCGTTTTGTTGTTTATTGTTTTGTTGGCGACATTTAAAATAAAAGAATGTACGATCTTGGCAGAACAACCCACCACAAGTGGACCAAGCAGCGTGGCCAGGAAGGGCAGGCAGAGTGGAGGATATCATGGACCTGGGAGGAGGTGATGTCAGGACACGAGAACCTGCCGTGGAAGCAGGCAGAGGCAGCGAGGAAGGCGGAAGCAGAGAGAAAGGGGGACCAGCGTTACACAGGGTCACGGCTGGCAAGGAAGACAGGGAATCCAGGGAATCCAGGAAGACAGGGGGCACACGGGGAGGTTGACGGAGCTAACTCCCCGTGCTCACGGTAGGGAGTGTGGTACTGGTCAGGCACCGTGTTATGCGGTGAAGCGCCCAGTGTCTCCAGTGCGCTTTCACAGCCCGGTACGTGTGTGTTGTGCTTGAGTGGGCATCCAGCAAGGACGGATTGTGCCAGCATAGAGCTCCTGGTCTCCGGTACGCCTCTTCGGCCCAGGGTATCCTGCGCCGGCTCTGCGCACTGTGTCTCCGGTGCGCTATCACAGCCCAGTGCGTCCTGTGCCTGCACTCCGCACGTGCAGGGCCAAAGTGGTCATTCAGCCAAGACGAGTGGTGCCAGCTTTAAGCACCAGATCTCCAGTGCTCCCCCATAGCCCGGTTCGACCTGTGCCTGCTCCACAGACCAGGCCTCCAGTATGTCTCCCCAGCCTGGTGAGTCCTGTGCCTGCTTCAAGAACCAGGCCTCCAGTATGTCTCCCCAGCCCGGTAGGTCCTGTGGCTGCTCCACGGGCTAGTCCAGGGCCTGCAGTGAGGGTCCCCAGTCCGGGGCCTGCGGCGAGGTTCTCCAGTCCGGGGCCTGTGGCGAGGGTCCCCAGTCCGGGGCCTGCGGTGAGGGTTCCCAGTCCGGGGCATGCGACGAAGGTCCCCAGTCCGGGGCCTGCTGCGAGGGTCCCCGGTCCGGGGCCTGTGGCGAGGGTCTCCAGTCCGGGGCCTGCAGAGAGTGTCCCCAGTCCGGGGTCAGTGACGAGGGCCCCGCACCAGAGGCGCCACCAAAGTGGGGGGAGCCAGAGGTGGAGCGGGGTCTGTGGCCCGCACCGGAGCCTCCCCTATAGTGTCAGGTTTGCGGCCGGAGTCCACACCTTTTGGGGGGGGGCGCTTACCAAGCTGCACCTTGGTCCGGTCATTTCCTTGACGGAGATCGTGACACAATGCTTCTTCGTGAAAGAAAAGAAAGATCACTTAGCCACTGCATTCAAACATTAACAGTAAATATTTTAGAAACACAAATATAATGAACAAAATTATAAAAGCAACATTGAAAGTGTTGGTCCCATATTTCATGAGCGGAAATAAAAGATCACATAAGTGTTCCATATGTACAAAAAGCAAATTTCTCTCAAATGTTGTGCACAAATTTGTTTACTCCCCTGTTAGTGAGTGCTTCTCCTTGCCAAGATAATACATCCACCTGACAGGTCTGGAAAATCAAGAAGCTGATAAAACAGCATGATCATCATGATCATGATCATGATCAGCCTCGAACTCAGGTCCTGTGTGTACCTAACTGACCCGCTCTGCCATTTACCTGATCAACACTGTGATTTCTTTATGCCTCACTCTAATGTCAATATGCCTTGTCTACTGCTGTCCTGGCTAGTTTTTTTGTTTTATTTCACTGTAGAGCCCTCAGTCCTGCTCAAAATGCCTTAGATAGCTCTTTCGTCCCACCCCACATAGATGCGGAGACCTCATCTACGTTAATTGACGCCTCCAGAGACGAAACCTCTCTCATCATCAAGCAACGCATAGGTTTACCTCCACTGAACTCACATCCTACCATACCCTTGTCTGTACATTATGCCTTGAATCTATTCTACCACTCCCAGAAATCTGATCCTTTTATTCTCTGTCCCCAACGCACTAGAAGACCAGTTTTTATAGCCTTTAGCCGTACCCTTATCCTACTCCTTCTCTGTTCCTCTGGTGATGTAGAGGTTAATCCAGGCCCTGTAGCCCCCAGTTCCACTCCTATTCCCCAGGCGCTATCATTTGTTGACTTCTGTAACCGTAAAAGCCTTGGTTTCATACATGTTAACATCAGAAACCTCCTCCCTAAGTAGATTTTTTTCCCTGCTTTAGCACACTCCACCAACCCTGATGTCCTAGCCGTGTCTAAATCCTGGCTTAGGAAGGCCACCAAAAATTCTGAAATTTCCATCCCCAACTACAACATTTTCCGCCAAGATAGAACTACCAAAGTTTGCAATCCACTGCAGAGACAGCCTGCAGAGTTCTGTCATGCTATCCAGGTCTGTGCCCAAACAGTTCGAGCTTCTACTTTTAAAAATGTACCTTTCCAGAAATAAGTCTCTCACTGTTGTTACAGACAACCCTCAGCCCCCAGCTGTGCCCTGGACACCATACGTGAATTAATTTATCTTCAGAGTTTGTGCTATTAGGTGACCTAAACTGGGATATGCTTAACACCCCAGCCTTCCTACAATCTAAACTAGATTCCCTCAATCTCACCCAAATTGTCATGGAACCTACCAGGTACAACCCCAAATCCGTAAACACGGGCACCATCATAGATATCATCCTGACCAACCTGCCCTCTAAATACACCTCTGCTGTCTTCAACCAGGATCTCAGCAATCACTGCCTCATTGCCTGCATCCATAATGGGTCCGCGGTCAAACAACCACCCCTCATCACTATCAAACGCTCCCTAAAACTCTTCAACGAGCAGGCCTTTATAATCAACCTGGCCCGGGTATCCTGGAAGGATATTGAACTCATTCCGTCAGTAGAGGATGCCTGGTTATTCTTTAAAAGTGCTTTCCTCACCATCTTAAACAAGCATGCCCCATTCAAAAAATGTTGAACCAGGAACAGATATAGCCCTTGGTTCACTCCAGACCGGACTGCCCTTAACCAGCACAAAAACATCCTGTGGCGTACTGCATTAGCATCGACTAGCCCTCGCGATATGCAACTTTTCAGGGAAGTTAGGAACCAACATACACAGGCAGTTAGGAGAGCTATGGCTAGCTTTTTTCAAACTGAAATTTGCATCCTGTAGCACAAACTCCAAAAAGTTCTGGGACACTGTGAAGTCCATGGAGAATAGGAGCATCTCCTCCCAGCAGCTGCCCACTGCACTGAGGCTAGGAAACACTGTCATCACCGATAAATCCACGATAATTGAGAATTTCAATAAGCATTTTTCTACAGCTGGCCATGCTTTCTACCCCGGTCAACAGCTTTGCACCCCACACAGCAACTTGCCCAAGCCTCTCTCATTTCTCCTTCACCCAAATTCAGATAGCTGATGTTCTGAAAGAGCTGCAAAATCTGGACCCCTACAAATCAGCTGGGCAAGACAATCTGGACCCTCTCTTTCTGAAATTATCCACTGCAATTGTTTCAATCCCTATCACTAGCCTGTTTAACGTCTTTTTCGTATCGTCTGAGATCCCCAAGATTGGAAAGCTGCCGCGGTCATCCCCCTCTTCAAAGGGGGAGACGCTCTAGACCCAAACTGCTACAGACCTATATCTACCCTGCCTTTCTAAGGTCTTCGAAAGCCAAGTTAACAAACAGATCACCGACCATTTCGAATCCCACCTTACCATCTCCGCTATGCAATCTGGTTTCTGAGCTGGTCATGGGTGCACCTCAGCCACACTCAAGGTCCTAAAGGATATCATAACCGCCATCGATAAAAGACATTACTGTGCAGCCGTGTTCATCGACCTGGTCAAGGCTTTCGATTCTGTCAATCACCGCATTCTTATCCGCAGACTCAACAGCCTTATTTCTCAAATGACTGCCTCGCCTGGTTCACCAACTACATCTCAGACAGAGTTCAGTGTGTCAAATCTGAGGGCCTGTTGTCCAGACCTCTAGCAGTCTCTATGGGGGTGCCACAGGGTTAAATTCTCAGGCCGACTCTCTTCTCTGTATACATCAATGACGTCGCTCTTGCTGCTCGTGATTCTCTGATCCATCTCTACGCAGATGACACCATTATGTATACTTCTGGCCCTTCTTTTGACACTGTGTTAACTAACTTCCAGACGAGCTTCAATGCCATACAACTCTCCTTCCGTGGCCTCCAACTACTCTTAAATATAAGTAAAACTAAATGCCCGCACCCACCTGCCTGTCTAGCATCACTAATCTGGACTGTTCTGATTTAGAAAATGTGGACAACTACAAATACCTAGGTGATTGGTTAGACTGTAAACTCTCTTTCCAGACTTACATTAAGCATATCCAATCCAAAATTAAATCTAGAATCAGCTTCCTATTTCGCAACAAAGCATCCTTCACTCATGCTGCCAAACATACCCTCGTAAAACTGACTATGCTACCGATCCTTGACTTCGGCGATGTCATATACAAAATAGCCTCCAACACTCTACTCAACAAATTGTATGCAGTCTATCACAGTGCCATCCGTTTTCTCACCAAAGCCCCATATACTACCCACCACTGCGACCTGTATGCTCTTGTTGGCTGGACCTCGCTTCATACTCGTCGTCAAACCCACTGACTCCATGTCATCTATAAGTCTTTGCTAGGTAAAGCCCCGCCTTATCTCAGCTCACTGGTCACCATAGCAGCATCCACCCGTAGCACGTGCTCCAGCAGGTATATTTCACTGATCACCCCCAAAGCCAATTCCTCCTTTGACCGCCTTTCCTTACAGTTCTGCTGCCAATGACTGGAACAAACTGCAAAAATCACTGAATCTGGAGAAGCATTTCTCCCTCACTAACTTTAAGCATCAGCTGTCAGAGCAGCTTACAGATCACTGCACCTGTACATACGTAGCTCATCTGTAAAAAGCCCACCCAACAACCTCATCCCCATATTTTTTTTTCCTTTGCACCCCAGTATCTCTACTTGCACATTCATCTTCTGCACATCTATCACTTCAGTGTTTAATTGCTAAATTGTAATCATTTTGCCACTATGGCCTATTTATTGCCTCACCTCCCTCATCTTCCCTCATTTACACACACTGTATATGGATTTTCCTATTGACTGTACGTTTGTTTATTCCATGTATAACTCTGTGTTGTTGTTTGTGTCGCACTGCTTTGCTTTATCTTGGCCAGGTCGCAGTTGTAAATGAGAACTTGTTCTCAACAGGCCTACCTGGTTAAATAAAGGTTAAATAAATAAATGACACAGGTGCAGCTTGTGCTGGGCACAATAAAAGGCCTCTCTAAAACGTGCAGTTTTGTAACACAACACAATGCCACAGATGTCTCAAGTTTTGAGGGAGCGTGCAATTGGCATGCTGACTGCAGGAATGTCCATCAGAGCTTTTGTCAGAAAATGTTATGTTTATTTCTCTACCATAAACCAGCCGCCTCCAACTTCATTTCAGAGAATTTGGCAGTATGTCCAACCGGCCTCACAACCGCAGACAACGTGTATGGCGTTGTGTGGGTGAGCGGTTTGCTAATGTAAACGTTGTGAACAGAGTGCCCCATGCTAGTGGTGGCGTTATAGTATGGGCAGGCATAAGCTATGGACAACCAACACAATTGCATTTTATCGATGGCAATTTGCACAGAGATACCGTGACAAGATCCTGAGGTCCATTGTCATCAAATCAAATTGTATTGGTCAAATACACATATTTATCAGATGTTATTGCGGGTGTAGCGAAATGCTTGTGTTCCTAGCTCCAACAGTACACACAAATCTAAAGTAAAAGAATTAGTTAATAAATGTATAAATATTAGGACTAGCAATGTCGGAGTGGCATTGACTAAAATACGGTAGAATAGAATACAGTATATACATATGAAATTAGTAAAGCAGTACGTAAACAGTAAAGCAGTGTGTCATGCCATTCGTCCGCCCCCATCATCTCATGTTTCAACATCATAAAGCACAGCCCCATGTCGCAAGGATCTGTACACTATTCCTGGAAGCTGAACATTTCCCAGGTCTTCCATGGCCTGCATACTCCTCACACATTGAGCATGTTTAAGGATGCTCTGGATCGATGTGTACAACAGCATATTCCATTTCCCGCCGATATCCAGCAACTTCTCACAGCTATTGAAGAGGAGAGGGACAACATTCCACAGGCCACAATCAACAGCATGATCAACTCTATGGATGAGCCAAATGGTGGTCACACCAGATGCTGACTGGTTTTCAGATCCACGCCACTACCTTTTTTTAAGGTATCTGTGACCAACAAATGCATATCTGTTTTCCCAGTCATGTGAAATCCATAGATAGGGCCTAATGAATTTATTTAAATTGACTGATTTCCTTATATGAACTGTAACACAGTAACATATTTAAAATTGTTGCATGTTGCATTCATATTTTTGTTCAGGTAACTGTAAGTCACCTTAATGGAGTGCGGTTGAAAACATAGCACATTAAAACACACCTAAAAATCTTGTCATGATTCTTGCATTTTCACAGACCCTTGGAATGATTCGCTCCTCTTGTGCATGGAAATTCATTAACAGCTCAATTTTTAAAAATCAAATCAAATCAAATTGTATTTGTCACATACACATGGTTAGCAGATGTTAATGCGAGTGTAGCGAAATGCTTGTGCTTCTAGTTCCAACCATGCAGTAATATCTAACAAGTAATCTAACAATTTCACAACAACTACCTTATGCATGTAAAGGAATTAATAAGAATATGTACATAAAAATATATATGGATGAGCGAGGGCCGAATGGCATAGGCAAGATGCAGTAGACGGTATAGAGTACAGTGTATACATATGAGATGAGTAGTGTAGGGTATGTAAACATTATATAAAGTGGCATAGTTTAAAGTGACTAGTGATACATTTATTACATCCAATGTTTAATTATTAAAGTGGCTAGAGATTGAGTCAGTATGTTGGCAGCAGCCACTCAATGTTAGTGGTGGCTGTTTAACAGTCCGATGGCCTTGAGATATAAGCTGTTTTTCAGTCTCTCGGTCCCAGCTTTGATGCACCTGTACTGACCTTGCCTTCTGGATGATAGCGGTGTAAACAGGCAGTGGCTCGGGTGGTTGTTGTTCTTGATGATGATATTTTTGGCCTTCCTGTGACATCGGGTGGTGTTGGTGTCCTGGAGAGCAGGTAGTTTGCCCCCGGTGATGCGTTGTGCAGACCTCACTACCCTCTGGAGAGCCTTACGGTTGTGGGTGGAGCAGTTGCCGTACCAGGCGGTGCTCCAGCCCAACAGGATGCTCTCGATTGTGCATCTGTAAACGTTTGTGAGTGTTTTTGGTGACAAGCCGAATTTCTTCAGCCTCCTGAGGTAGAAGAGGCACTGTTGCGCCTTCTTCACCACGCTGTCTGTGTGGGTGGACCATTTCAGTTTGTCCGTGATGTGTACGCCGAGGAACTTAAAACTTTCCACCTTCTCCACTACTGTCCCGTCAATGTGGATGGGGGGTGCTCCCTCTACTGTTTCCTGTCCACGATCATCTCCTTTGTTTTGTTGACGTTGAGTGTGAGGTTATTTTCCTGACACCACACTCCGAGGGCCCTCACCTCCTCTCTGTAGGCCGTCTCTGGTAATCAAGCCTACCACTGTCTGCAAACTTGATGATTGCGTTGGAGGCATGCATGGCCACGTAGTCATGGGTGAGGAGAGGGCTGAGAACGCACCCTTGTGGGGCCCCAGTGTTGAGGATCAGCTGGGTGGAGATGTTGTTTCCTACCCTCACCACCTGGGGGCAGCCCGTCAGGAAGTCCAGGACCCAGTTGCACAGGGAGGGATCGAGACCCAGGGTCTCGAACTTAATGACGAGTTTGGAGGGTACTATGGTGTTAAATGCTGAGCTGTAGTCGATGAACAGCATTCTTACATAGGTATTCCTTTTGTCCAGAATGGTTAGGGCGGTATGCAGTGTGATTGCGATTGCGTCGTCCGTGGACCTATTGGGGCGGTAAGCAAATTGGAGTGGGTCTAGGGTGTCAGGTAGGGTGGAGGTGATTCTTTATTCCTTTACACTTGTGTGTATAAGGTAGTAGTTGTGGAATTGTTAGGTTAGATTATTCGTTGGTTATTACTGCATTGTCGGAACTAGAAGCACAAGCATTTCGCTACACTCGCATTAACATCTGCTAACCATGTGTATGTGACAAATAAAATTTGATTTGATTTGATATGATATGATCCTTGACTAGTCTGTCAAAGCACTTCATGATGACGGAGGTGAGTGCTACGGGGCGATAGTCATTTAGCTCAATTACCTTAAGCTTTCTTGGGAACTGGAACGATGGTGGCTCTCTTGAAGCATGTGGGAACAGCAGACTGGGATAAGGATTAATTGAATATGTCCGTAAACACACCAGCCAGCTGGTCTGCGCATGCTCTGAGGACGCGGCCCTTTCCCTTCCAAATTCGGCCCTAAAACCCCTTTCCCTTCCAAATTTGCCAATTACCCACTGATATGTATAAAGGGGCCTTCAAGAAAGTGGTAAATAAGAGGGCTGTTTGAAAGGGGTTTATATAAACCTTGCCTCATATTTTTAACAGGTATTATGAACTGGGTGGTTCGAGCCCTGAATGCTGATTGGCTGACAGCCGTGGTATATCAGACCGTATACCATGGGTATGACAAAACATGTATTTTTACTGCTTCAATTACATTGGTAATCAGTTTAGAATATCAATAAGGCACCTCTGGGGTTTGTGATATATGGCCAATATACCATGGCTAAAGGCTGTACAGGCACTCCGCCGATGCGTTGTGGGTAAGAACAGCCCTTTGCCGTGGTATATTGGCCATATACCACACCTCCTCAGGCATTATTGTTTAAATATACCACATTTTATGTCTGAAATGTGTGTGTTTAGTCACATACTTTAATGGAATCCCCAGATATCAAATCATAA